>NW_007259573.1:1024972-1074995 GCF_000164805.1 Carlito syrichta | reverse complement strand
TTTTTTTTTTTTTTTTTGTGGGGATGAGACCTTACTATGTTGCCCAGGCTGTCATAACATATAGCTATGTTATTCAAAGTCACCAATGATTTGCATATTGCTGAGTTTAAGACTTAATTTTTAGGTCAACTCTCCTGACCTATCAAGCATCATTTGACAGTTATCTCCCTCCTCCATAAGACATATTCTACATCTAACCTCCTGGTTTTCCTCCTACCTTACCGCCTACTTCTTATCCTCTCATCTCCCTGCTTCTAGCTTAGTCCTTGGAAGAAGAGGAGGAGTTGTTCTTCTAATGATAGCGACAACAAACATTTATTGAGGTTTACCATGTGCCAGACACTCTGCTAAGTACTTTGTTTATTTTATCTTCTGTAGAAACAGGTTCTTGCCCAGGCTGGTCTCAAACTCCTGACCTCAAGTGATTCTCTCTCCTTGACCTCCCAAAGTGCTAGGATTACAGGTGTGTGCCTCCATGCTCTGCTCTCCTTGGAGTTCTTCACCTGTGCCCATGACCCTTGATGATCTCACCTAGTTTCATGGCTTCCAACATGTTCTCTACACTGACAACTCCCCAGTAATCTCCAGTTTACTAGCACTTTCTGAGTTCCAGATTGATGTCAAGCTGCTATTCAGTTTCTCCACTCAGATATCTAATGGGCATCTCAAAGATGTCTAAACCTAAACTCCTACCTTCCCTCCCCCAAGTCTGCTGCTCCCATAGTCTCCTGCATCTCAGGAACTCCATCCTTATAATTCAAGCCAAAAAACAGAGTAATTCTTGACTCTTTTCATATTCCATGCACAGTCTGTCAGCAAATTCTATTGGCCTCACCATCAAAACATATCCAGTACTTGATCAGTTCTAACAACCACTGGCACTATCCTACTCCAAGCCACCAACATCTCTCACCTGGAATAGTGCAGTAGCCTCCCAACCAGTCTTCCTACTTCCATTTGTCCTCAGTATAGAAATCAAGGTGACCTTTTAAAATGTAAGTCAGATTGTGTCATTCTGTCTCAGTCTTCCCTTGGGTTTTCGCTCCACGTAAAAGCCAAAGGCGTAACACTGGCCCGCCACACCCTACATGACCCAGTCCCCAGCTGCCTTTCTGATTCCTTTCTTACCTCTCTCCCCCCTTGCTTACTCCACTGAAGCCACCCCAGGCACACCTGGAATGACCATCACCAGATGGCTACGTGATTTGCTTCCTCACCACCATTAGGTCTTTGTTCAAATGTCATGTCCTGAAACCTTCCCTGACCAACTGTTTAATTTGCACCCCCATTCCAATGCTAGCATTCCCTAATCTCTTTTCCTACTTTACTTTTTGTCATAGTACTTTCCATAGTCCTTCTGCCATACTTTCCATTTTTCTTATTTGGTTGTTGTTGTAATCCATTACATGGGTTTCCCACTAGAACGTAAACTCCATAAAGGCAGGAGTTTCTGTCTTCTGCCCACTCCTGTATTCACAGTTAACAAAAATGAGTGAATACTGGCCTTTATTGCTGTTCTTGAGCAGGTTCCCTAGACTAGGGTCTGTGGCCGGCCTTAACATTCTGCCTTGTGTCCTAGCTTTCTGAGGATGGAGCTGTCCTACCCTACCTTGTCAGCCTACTTTCACTGCCTCTGACATGGCTGTGTCTGTTGTTCTTTTTCCTCAGATACTTACTCTCATTCCTCAAGTGAAAACGGAGGCAAGTCCGAGTCCGTGGCCAACCTACAGGCCCAGTCCTCCTTAAACTCCATCCACAGTTCCCCTGGCCCCAAACGCTCCACCAACACCCTTAAGAAATGGCTGACGAGTCCCGTGCGTCGACTCAACAGCGGGAAAGCGGATGGAAACATCAAAAAGCAGAAGAAAGTACGAGATGGTCGGAAGAGCTTCGACCTGGGATCTCCCAAGCCTGGGGATGAGACGACTCCTCAGGGAGACAGTGCTGATGAGGTACTTACACAGGACCCCAGAGCCTTCCACTAGGAGGGGACTTCTGACATGCCTCTTTCACAGGTTTTGTAAACTAGGCTGTCTTCAGTCTCTAACATTGTGTCATCTTGAACCTATGTGATTTGAGTTCTTTTTACTCAGACCATGGCCAATTTGATTTGTGACCAATTCAGAGACTGGCTAGTACCTAGGACATCCAACAGATAGAAACCACTTGCCAGATTTGGAGAGAGGAGACTAGGCCTGAAGGGAGTCAGTTGGTCACCAGTTCTCTGCCTCTACTGAGGACTACATCAAAACTGGCCAGACCTGCTTAGATTTAAAATAAAAGAATGAAGACCATTTCACCTGAAAATAGAAGACTGTGATAGAGTCTATAGCTGTCTTCAAGAATCTTGAGACTGTACACGGTGGCTCACGCCTATATTCCCAGCACTTTGGGAGGTGGAGGCGAAAGGATTTCCTGAGTTCAGGGATTCAAGACTAACCTGAACAACATGGTGAGACCTTGTATCTATAATAAATCAAAATATTAGCTGGACATGGTGATGCACACCTGTAGTTCCAGCTACTTGGAAGACTGAGGCAGAAGGATCACCTAAGCCTAGCAGGTCGAGGCTGCAGTGGCCATGAGTGTACCACTGCACTCCAGCCTGGGCAACAGAGTGAGACTCTGACTCAGAAAAAGAAAGAAAAAAAAAATCTTGAGCAGTGCCACATATAAAAAGTAGACAATTCCAGGTTGTTCCAGAAAACTATGATGAACAGGTGAAGGTTATAGCAGTCGAGGTTTCAGCTCAGTGAAGAACTTTAATCAGGGGGCTCAAGCAGTAATGACGTGAGCCTTCATGAAAACTAATGAACACCCATCCTAGAAGGGTTTGAGAGATCTTATGACCTCACTTCCAGTCAGAGAGATTCCTGTGTTAGCCAAAAGTTTATGCTGCATGGTCTCTGAAGTCTTGTACGAAGCTGAGATTCTGTAATCAAAACATAGTGGATATGTTTTGGTTGGGGAAATGAGACACCTGTTTTATCTGGTAAACTAACACTGTAATCAGTGATGTGGCTAAGAAGTTCTTCCTAATGTGTAACCAGACTCCCTCTTCTTGTAATTTTATACTATCTGCCATCTCCTCCTGCTAATGACAGCAGAGACTGGTGACATTGGTGAGAGTTCCAGCTCTCTCCGACTACTGCCAGCTTTCTCTTTTTCTTTCTTTCTTTTTTTTTTTTTTTTTGAGTTGGAGTCTCACTCCATTGCCCAAGCTGGAGTACAGTAGCATGCTCATGGCCACCCCAGCATCAACCTGCTGGGCTCCAGCAATCTTTCCACCTCATCCTTCCAAGTAACCAGAACTACAGATGCTCACTACTATGCCCAGCTATTTTAAAATTTGATTTTATTGTAGAGGCAAGATCTCGCCAAGTTGCCCCGGGGCTCAGGCAATTTACTCACCTCAGCCTCCCAAAGTGCTGGGATTATAGGCTGAGCCACAGAGCCTGGCCAACTTTCTCTTTTTCTAGCTTTTTTTTTTTTTTTTTTTTTTTGGTGTGGTGTGATCCTCATTTGATCTTCACTCTCCTTTGAGATAAGCAGGTGTATCCATATCACAGTGGAGGACACTGCAGCTGAAAAGATAGGGATGTGTTGAGAGGGGGATCCTTCTCTTAGGGATTGTTTTTGAAAAATATCAAGTCCTGAACCATTGGCGTTTTTAGCTTTGTGAAACAGTAACTAATGCTGCTCTTTTGTTCTAGAAGAGCAAGAAAGGTTGGGGTGAAGATGAGCCAGATGAAGAATCACACACCCCTCTCCCGCCACCTATGAAGATTTTTGACAACGACCCCACACAGGATGAAATGGTAGAACTCCTTAACTTCTTTACGTGAAGGAGCAATGTGTAATACCTGTGATTTTGTTTATGTGTGATGAGGACAATAATGCTTTTTCTCCTTCGAGATCTCTCAGCCCACATGGATCCTTGGTGATAGAGTTTCTGTCTGTATTTGGCAGATGTCCTCTCCCCCAGCCGTGGAGGTTTCACTTCATTCTGGGCAGTGTAGGGATTGTGTGTGGAATTGTCAAGGTGGAAATCTGCCTGGTGTCTCTTCCTGGCAAAAAAGGTTAATTAATGGCTCTGTCTTTGGAAGCAGCAGATCCTAAAAGGAACTATTTTAGGATCTGCTACTTTATAAAATCCGATATTTTATATCAAAATAGGTGGCTCCAGGTCACAACCGCTCTGTTGTTTTAGTTGTTTTCCCTGTACTCAACTCTAAAATCTAAATAATGGTGGCTTCCAGTCAAGCTCAGTGATGTTCAACTTCTGCAATGACAGCATGAGGAATGGAGATGCTGCTCAGGGGAGATGGTTGTCAATGTGGGCACACTTAACTTGCCAAGTTGCCCAGCTTTGCTTTGCAAAATTCCCTGCCTTGCTGGCATGCAGAGGCTCACTGGTGTCTGAAATATCAATGCCCACTGGGCTTCTAATCTCCTGGTGATCGTCCCAGTTGTTCTGGAGTGGGGGCTTAGGTTTTATGTGTTTCCAGGTCCTGACTGGAGGTTAGAGACTGCTCTTATATTCCCGTCACTCGCTTTCCTTGCAGCCATACTTTGATTTATTTGTGTTTTTCTTGCCGTGTTATCAGTCCTCTTAGACTTTGGACCCTGAATTGGTGCTCTCAGGTTTTTTGTTTTTGTCTTTTTTTTTTTAACTAGGAAAGGTAGATTTATTAAAGGAAAGATACATTGTGAAGGGCACACCAGGCAGGATGACAGTAAGAGTGTCTGCTGTTTAGTTTAGTTTAGTTTAGTTTAGTTTTGTTTTGTTTTGTTTGAGTTGGAGTCTCACTCCATCACGTTGACTGGAGTGCAGTGGCTCGCTCACAGCCACCCCAGCGTCAACATGCCAGGTTCCAGCGATCCTTCTGCCTCAGCCTTCCAAGTAGCCAGAGATATAGGCATGCGCTACCATGCTTGGCTAATTTTTTGATTAATTGTAGAGATGAGGTCTTGCAAAGTTGCCCAGACTGTTCTTGAACCTGTGGGCTCAGGCAGTCCCCTCACCTTGGCCTCCCAAAGTGCTGGGATTACAGGTTTGAGCCATCGCACCTGGCTCACTGTTAGTTTTTGACTGGACTGTACTTCCTATTTGACTTTTAGAGTGTCATTTTATTATAGTTGTGGTGGTGGTGGTGGTTGCTTGCCTGGTTATCCCTCCAGGCTCTTCTTGTGCTTGCTAGTGGTCTGCCTTATAGTGGAGAAGCCTCCTTCAAACTTTATAATACTGCTAGGATGCAAGTGAAAAAGTACTGTCTGCAGATGTCAGTGGTTCTGGTTATATCCCAGATCGTATTTTAATACTCTTGGCTTTGTGTTTGAATTATCAACCCACAGACATTGATTGAGGTCTTCCTCTGTGCTAGGCTGGAGGGACAGAGTCTAGGAACAGGCCAATGACTAAGATGTGGTATCTGCCCCCAACATGTCTTGCCCAGTTGTGGCCTCTCCTGAAGTGACGTTGGTGGCCCCAGTCTTCAGGGCCAGCTCTCTGACTGTGGACTGTTGAGAGGCAGGCAGCATGGCATTGTGCCCATCCTAGACTCCCAGAGACCCAGCCTGCTGGGCTCCTAGAGGCCTGCCCTTGTAACATGTTGTATAAACAGTGATAGTGGATTGGACCGTAGGATGCTGGTATCCCCCACAGCCTTCCCCACCGAAGGCCCAGCTTGCATAAGATAAGTAAAGGTCATGAACCCGCTCCTTCTAATTCCCTGAAACGTAGCTTGTTGGGTGAAATGGGTGTTGCATTTTTTCAGGATAATGTTAAATTGAGAATGCTGACTTACCTCCAGAAGTTTGTGTAACCCTTTTATTAGCCAGAAATAGGGCCGGTAGCAACAGTCTCTTTTTAGACACATTAACTCTTCTTGGTCTTGCTTGTTTGATTTGTATATGTTTGTTTTTCTGGACTATATGGGAGTAGGTAAGCCCCAGAATTTATAGCACATAGAACTGGATTTATTAAAACAATTTTTACAACAATGTAAAAGGAATTTTTTAAAGCTCACCCATTGTAATATTGTGTAGTTAATTTAATTCTTGGTGTTTCCTTCTTATTCTTTTCATATGCATGTAGGTTTTACTTTTATTATTATATTATGCATATGATGTGTTCAATGTTTTATTTTCTACTATTTCCTAAAATCTTATTAATTTTTCCTCATAACTATAATTTTAATAGTTGGAGAAAATTTTTCTTATTGGACATTCCATAATTTGCTTAATTGGCCCCTGCATGGGACATCTTAACAGAGTGCTTCCTATCTTCACTACTCTGGATAGTACTACTGCATACAGTAGTACTACAGATCACTGTGTATATAGCATTTGTTCATTTGATTTCTGTTGTTGGAATAAGTTACCAGGGAAAGGATTACTAGATCAAAAAGATGATAATTTGGTTTTCCTTACACACTTAAGCTATTAAGTATTCCCCTTAAGCTTAAGTATTTCCTAGGAGAGGAAAAGGGGTATTATTGTATCTTTCTTAATTACAATTATTTTCCTCCATCTCAGAAGCAAAGACTTAGAGTAATTCTAGAAGCTTCACTTTTTAAACTCTTCCCCTAACCTAAGGGACAAACTTGAAGTCAGAGCAAGGCCAGGACATTCAGCTTCCTACACCCATAGTCATTACCACTGAAGACTAAAGGAGTCTGTGTCCTGGCCCTGGGAACACCACTGCCCTCTGCTCTGATAAGCTATGGGTAAAAGTACACACGTGCTTTGCAGGGTTAACCATTTCTTCCCCACTTTCTTCTCAGGTAGAAGAAGGAAGAAAAACCAAACAAATAAAAAACCACCATCCCTCAGCGAGCAGGAATCCCCAAACCATTGGCCAACAACCGCATGAACAAGTCTTTTATTGCTGGTGCATGGGGAAGAGGGGCACAGTGAGGTCCTTTAATCAAACCCCTCTTCACGGTGAACAGAAAGGTTCCTGGCAACTCCAGCATGGAACATACAACTCCTGCTAAAGCCTGTTATTCATTCTTGATATTCCAGTTCAGGGGCCTTACCAAAGCCAGCTATTATGTTTTATGAAAGGGTTGGGGGGGGTGTGTATGTGAGAGAGGGGATATCCAGGCTCTCTAAAGTCCTAGTCCTATTCCTAGCAGGACTATTTCTCTTCTTTGAACTCACTTGAGGCTAGGTTAATCGAACCCTTCCTACCCTGAAACAGCAATGGGCAGCTGTGTAGTGGCCAAAGTCTTGTTTGCCCTCAGAGCAGTCGCCTCCACTCTCTACCTTGTTACTGTCAGTAGGTACAGCTCTTGCCTGTTGGCTTCCCAGGAACGTGGTGGCCCTGCCTGCGAGGGGTCTTCGGAGTCCTGAGAAGAACCTAGTCCCATCCATTTACTGCTGTCCAAAATTCCTGACAAAGGCTCAGGCAGGCCCATCCCACAACCGTGCTACACCCACCTCCCCCTGTTATCTCTTCCTTCTGAACACAGAGCTTTGCTTCCCTTGCTTGCCTTGAACTTTGGACTTTCTGTGTTGCCTCCTAATCACTGTTCCTCATTCCTTGCTAATCTGCTTTTCCTCTGCTGCCCAATGTCTTGCAGTCCTCCTCTTTGCTAGCAGCCCGGCAGGCTTCCACTGAAGTACCTACTGCTGCAGACCTTGTCAGTGCAATAGAAATGTTGGTCAAAAGCAAGCTGGTAAGTGGGGGTCCTGGAGGCAGTCCTGTGTGTGTCTCACCTCCACATGGCTCCCCGGGCCTTGCATCTATCTGCCGTGTTCTCTGTTGCACCTGTCCTCATTCTTCTATGTAATGTTTCCAGCTAATGATGGTTTCTAAAAAGCTGTGCCCTGGAGTCCTTTTTGATTTTGTTTGGAAATGGGCATGGGGAGTTACTAGGCCATCTGAGGTCGTGATGTTGATGAAAGGTGAAGTGTCCCAGGCAAACTAGCCTGTTCCAGTGGCCCACAGGCACACGGCGTTCAGTCGGTGACTGACGTGTGTCTGGTTAGCCCTGAAGCTGCTGACACACTGAACATGGATTGGACCTTTGAAAGGACCAGAAAATTTTATTTGGGGACATCAGCCTTCTGGTTTGCAAAAGTAGAGAGTTGATTATCCATGGGGAATGGGCAAAAGTGCATGGACACCTTGCAAGAAATTAAGAGAGCTGGTGTCTATCCTCATCATGGGGGTGGAAACAGGACATAAGCTACTGGCAAATGATCTAGTCTGTGACAATCTCATGGACCCATCAGCCCACTGAAGGGAAGAGTGATGAATCTGAGCTGCTTCAGGCCTTTGGCATAATACCGGTGGCCCCTTTCTGGAGAGCTCATGCGAGTAGAGCTGTTCCTCTACCCCCATGGTTTCATATTTGAGTGTATCACTACACCATGACAACTGGAAGCATTTTCTTTTCCTTCACTCTCATTCTTGTCATCTATTTGGCTATTCCTGCAACTCTCATTAGGGTAAATGTCTGTGCTTCTGCCAGACTTCTGTTGGGTAGTCTGGACAAAGCCATTTCAGCCCATCCCCACTTGGCCCGGGAGTGAAAGGAAAATGACGATCTGGTCTAGGGAAAGCTGCCTGATCGTTTTGATTCCAGTCATTTCCTTTTCAGATATCCCAGCTTACAGTGTACAAATGAGGTGTAGTACATATGATCTGATTATTTTCCTTCTAGATTTTTCTTCCTAATTAAAAAAAAAAGCTGTTTTTAGTAATATTGTCAAACTCTCGAAGGTTGTGTATTTTCCTGCCAGTAAGAGTTAAATGCTCTTGTGGACACTGCACTGACTTTTCAAAAGACTCCTCTCTGGCTATTCCCCATTTGCTCTCCCTTTCCCGCCACACTGACCTATACACCCTCTTCATTCTCCAAATACCTGCTTTATTTATTTATTTTCTTAATCAAATTTTTTCCCTTTTTTATGTTGTTATTTTTGGGTGTACAAAAAATTATCTCTGTAGATATTCCTTTTTTTTCTGAAATTTCTCCTATTATTGATTTCTAGTTTCATACCTATTTTTTTTAAAGATGTAGGGTACATAATTCAGGGTTAGGTCCATAAGTGGTCATTGTACAAGTGAAGTTTGGGCCTCCCATTTGTCCTCACTTTGCCTGGTTTGGGATCAGGTACCCTTATTAGTGTTATGTGCCACCCCCTCCTTCCCCAGCAGTGACCCACTCCTGCCAATCCCTTTCATGTAGTATTGTGATAAATGTTCAGGGTCCACTTATGAGTGAGAACATGCAGTACTCAGTTCTTTGTTTCTATGATAAATCACTGAGTATGATGGGCTCTAAATCCATCCAAATTGCTGCAGAGTTCATAGTTTTGTCCTTCTTTATAGCTGCTTAATATTCCATTGTGTATATGTACCACATTATTTTTTATCAGTCCGCTTTTAATGGGCAGCACTGTTGGTTCCATGTTTTTGCTATTGAGAATAGTGCTGCAATAAACATGCATATGCAGGTATTTTGTAGAATGATTTGAGTTCCTCTGGGTTTTTTCTTTTGCATTTTTCTCTTTTACCACTTGAGCCTGGCCTGTAACCTCATGCCTGAACTCTTACAGCAGCTCCTGCTTGATCTTTCCTTACCCAGCCTGCCTCCACATCTCACCCTCCAATCCATCTTCCACAGCACTGCTTCCTGCCTCCCTCCTTGGTGAAGGCTCTCTGCCTTCCTCTTGCCTACACACGCAGTGGTCTCCGATGTGGGGGTTCCCTCAGGTACACAAGACAGTTTATTGCAGTATGGGAAGAAAATATTAGAGTCGCTTTTTATTACCATTTTAAAATGGTTTCATATGTGTTTTATTGTGTGCCTAATGATAGTACTGTAGCATAGATATATAATTTATTTTTAAAATCACATGTTTTGGAGGTTCATGAACAAAATTATGTCCACTGACAGAGGTATGAAATCAAAGTTTAGAAATCCCTGGCTTATCAATAAAGTCCATCATTACCCAGTAATCTGAGGTTTTGTAGCCTTTCTCCAGCCCAGCCTTCCAACATCCCCTTATCATTCAGATTGATCAACTCTGCTCTATCCAAATTGCTTTCCTCTTGTCCTCAAGCACACATCTGGCTTTCCTTCCTCCAGGTTTTTGTTCCTACCACCCTACTTTTCTGCAGTGTTCTCCCTCTTATTTCTGCTTATCTAGGCCATAAAGGTCCCTCAAATCTTCTCTCTCTACAAGAACTCTCCTGACCAGTGCAGGTCAAATTTCTTTTGTAATCCCTTGGCAATTACTAAAGTCACATTCTGCCTGGAACAGCTCTTGGCCCTGCTGTGTTACTTGTTAAAATATATCACTGTAGATATTTCATTAGCAGTTTACCTCCCCAGCTAGATGGTAAGTTATTTAGGACATTATTATTGTTTTCCTCCATTCGTATACAATGGAGGAAATGTGACAATGGACAAGAGTCTTTTACACGTATTGAGTTTCTCATGAACACTTATTTCCAAAATCTGTATTTATATTTTGGATTACCATTTTTCTACTACTACTATGCTGCTGACCTCTGAGCTGTTGAGAGTCCCCTTGGGCCTCTAGTTTGTGTGATCAATGGGTCTGATATTAAACATGTAAGCAAAGAGATTAAGAAGTCCCATCAGAGCAAATGTCCCAGGGAAGAGGGAAGGTGGGATGGCACTGGAGTTGATTGGCCTTATAACAGGCTGTCAGTAAATGTCTGTTGAATTGATGTCCTTTATGTGGTAAGTTACCATAATAAGAAATTTAACATCTTCCACCGATAACTACCGTTGAGGACCTACAGTGAGCCTTGAATTAGAGATTTCTTTGGCTTAACATATGGGGGGAGGGGACCCAAAAAAACCTCAGGAATTTATTTGTAAAAAATTGTGCTTTATTCTTACTTTATTCTTTTTTTTTTGAGTTGGAGTCTCACTCCATTGCCCATGCTGGAGTCCAGTGGCATGCTCATGCCACTCCAGCATCGACCTGCTGGGCTCCAGCGGTCCTTCCGCCTCAGCCTTCCAAGTGACCAGAACTACAGGCATGCACTACCATGCCTGGCTAATTTTTGATTTACTGTAGAGACGAGGTTGCCAAGTTGCCCAGGTTGTTCTCTAACCAGTGGGCTCAGGCAATCCACATGCCTCAACCTCCCAAAATGCTGGGATTACAGGTTGAGCCACCAAGCCCAGCCTATTTTTACATGTTTAAACTTCAGTCACCCTCAAAGTACTCTCTGTTGATGCAATACACCTATTGAGACTCTTTTTCCACTGCTCAAAACAGTTTTTGAACTTGTTAATTGTGATGCCTTTTAGTGTTTCAGCCTTTTTTGGTTTCACCTCTTGCACATCAGCAACATGGTTCCCTTTGAGGACTCTTCATTAGGAAACAAAAAAGTCCCTGGGGCAAGATAGGGTGAATTGAGAGCATGGAGGGGGAGGTCTTGCTGTTTAAAAAAAAAAAACTCAATGGGGGCAGGGCACGGTGACTCGCGCCTGCAATCCCAGCACTTTGGGAGCCCGAGGCAAGAGGATTGCCTGAGTCTGGGGGTTTGAGATTAGCCTGGGCAACTTGGTGAGACCTTGTCTCTACAGTAAATAAAAAAAACTAGCCAGGCATGGTGACGTACCCCTGTGACTCCAGCTACTTGGAAGGCTAAGGCAGAAGGAACACCTGAGCACAGCAGGTTGAGGCTGCTGTGGCCATGAGTGTGCCACTGCACTCCAGCCTGGGTGACAGAGTGAGACTCCAAATAAAAAAAATCTCAGTGGTGTGGGCAGGTGTGCTCGTAAATTACCCATCATGAAATGGGCAAATGCATTGAAAGAATCTCAACAACAACAACAAAATTTTACTGAAGGCCGGGCTCAGTGATTCAGCCTGTAATCCCAGCATTTTGGGAGGCCAAGGCGAGTGGTTTGCCTGAGCCCGTGGGCTCAAGACCCACCCAGGCAACTTGGTGAGACCTCGTTTCTACAATAAATCAAAAATTAGCTGGGTATGGTGGCACGCACCTGTAGTTTCGGCTACTTGAAAGACTGAGGCAGAAGGATCGCCAGATCCCAGCAGGTCGAGGCTGCGGTGACTGGGAACATGCCACTGCACTCCAGTATAGGCAACAGAGTGAGCCTCCAACTCAAAAAAAAAACTTACTGAAGCTGAATGCAGCCTCTCACAACAATGCTAGCTGGTATGCTGATGCCAGTGTGTTCCATGAACACTAACCTAGCAGGATTCCGTGAACCCTTACCTAGCAGGGAAAGCCTGTACTAAAAAGAGACCGCCGTCCAAAAAATAATTCCAGGTTTTTTGAGGTTTCTCCTGTCTAAAGCCAAGTCTATATTACAGAAAGGAGTGAGAGAGCAATCGTTTGGTTTCTTAGAATTTTATCACCAAAATTTCATTCTTTGGCCTCTCCTCTGCTTTCTCTTTCTTCCCATCCCACATGACCTAGCAATGGAACACCAGTAGGTTGAGTATATTTCAGCCACGTTTGGGAACACTAAGTTGCATTTTCACCTCCAAGACTCTTATTCCTATTCCTTAGCAGCTCTTCAGCTTAGAAGAAAAGATCAAGAGCCCATAAAAGTTCTGGGGTATTGCCGGGCTTGGTGGCTCAGCCTGTAATCTCATGCCTTTGGGAGGCTGAGGTGAGTGGATTGCCTGAGCCCGCGGGTTCAAGACCCGCCTGGGCAGCGAGACCTCATCTCTACAATAAATCAAAAAATCAGCCGGGCGTGGTAGCGCATGCCTGTAACTCCGGCTACTCGAAAGGCTGAGGCGGAAGGTTCGCCGGAGCCCAGCAGGTCGAGGCTGCGGTGGCCGGTAGTGGCCACTGCACTCCAGTCTGGGCGACAGAGTGAGACTCCAACTCAAAAAAAAAAAAAAAAAAAAGTTCTGAGGAATTTATTTTTTTATTATTTTTTTATTTTTTTTGGAGTCGGAGTCTCACTCACTCCAACTCAAAAAAAAAAAAAAAAAAAAAGTTCTGGGGTATTTATTTATTTTTTTTTATTTTTATTTTTTATTTTTTTATTTTTTTTGGAGTCAGAGTCTCACTCACTCCGACTCAAAAAAAAAAAAAAAAAGTTCTGGGGTATTTATTTATTTTTATTTATTTATTTTTTCTGGAGTCGGAGTCTCACTCAGTTGCCCAGACTGGAGTGCAGTGGCCGCTCCCGGCCACCGCAGCCTCGACCTGCTGGGCTCCGGCAATCCTTCCGCCTCAGCCTTCCGAGTAGCCGGAGTTACAGGCATGCGCTACCACGCCCGGCTGATTTTTTGATTTAGAGATGAGGTCTCACTGCCCAGGCAGGTCTCGAACCCGCGGGCTCAGGCAATCCACTCACCTCAGCCTCCCAAAGGTGGGGGTTTACAGGCTGAGCCACCGAGCCCTGCGTTCTGGGGTATTTATTGGACTAAGTACAACAGTGTGGTGGCTGCCAACACAGGCCAGTATTATCACAGACTTAGCTAATGCAAGCACAATGTGTGGATCAAGAGAACCAAGTGTCATTGTTCTCAGGGCTGTTCAGACCACACCTGTCATGAGCTGTGTGTGAATAGCTTATTGTATTCTAAATGCAACTTTCTGTGATGTTTTTGAGTAAACTGGAAGGGCCAACAGAAGATAACCAGACCATGTGGTCTGTGTCATTTGAAGGAAAGCTGAAGAAACCAAGGTTAAGTATAGGGAGAAGTTAAGAGAAGAGATGTGAGAGCTGTCTTTCCGATAACTGAAGCATTGTTGTGGGATGGGAGGGATGGTCTGACTCTTTGTTGCTTCAGAGGGTGGAGCCTAGACCTGTGTGAGGAGTTTTCTCAGTTTAGTGTAATGAAGAGCTGAGAAGCCCTTTCAATTTTACTGAGTCAGATTCCATGTCACAGGAACATCTGGCATTCTTAGACTTTTATCTAGACCTTCGAGTCTTTCTGCTTTCTTTATTAGTTGCTCAAGTGGCCAAATTCTGCGCTTAAAATTCACCCCCCCCACACACACACAAAGGCCATGTAACCCCTATGTCTCTATATCCCTGGTGCTTTATGGTCATGCAGTCATTGTTGCACCAAGGCTCCTGCCTCGCCTTGGTGAGTTGTGATCTCTGCTTCAGGAGAGCTGCTGTTGGGGAATAAAGTCGGGGTTCTCAGACACACCTGTCATGCAGATAAACCCCCCCCCGACATTAATGGACCCTCTGAGTTCTTGCCAGCCTGCCCTGGTCTTTAATCAGTGCTTTTGTTTACCAAGAAAGGCTGCTCTCCCACCTACCCCCAAACAGAGCTGGCATACTTTTTCTGATCTCAGAATTAAGGAATTGTCTTTATCTCTAAACCAAGAATAAGGACTCCCCATGCTTCCCTGTGTGGTTTTTAGTGAAACTTCTTCTAGTGCTGTGGGCAGCTACTGTTAGCAGTGAGTGTAAGAAGTCAGTTTTCAGTCTTGCTTCTGATACTTATTATATAGCCCTGGGAAAGTTCCTTAGTCTACTTGGGGCTCTCTTTTAGCTCACTTACTAATGATGATGATTCTGTCTACCCAAATCTAATCTCAAGAGAGTTATGATGATAATTGAGTAGGTGAGAACACACTTTGTAAACTGATAAGCGAGGATCTATGAATGTTAGTTCTTAGCCACCTCGGCGGCCTTATGAAGGGCAAGGAAAGGGCATTGTGTCATCTTTATGTTCTATAACTGAGTATGGTGCTGGGCACATGGAAACTCAAGAGAGCGATAGATTGGTGGTTGGGTGAATGTTGTGGTGTCCTAGCTTAACAGTCTGTAACGCTTGGCTTCATTCCTCAAGTTTGAAGAACAAGAGCTTCCTGGCCATCTGAGAATCTAGTGTGTCTCTAAGCTGTAGTCCTGGAGCTCTGGGATCCTCCCATCTGCCTGGCATGAAAGATTGAGCCTCTAGAAAGAAAACCTTCTCTGAGCTCTTGTCATCAGGTGGCACACAAGAGTTGTTTACTGGGCTCAGGATGGCTCTAGAATCTGGCTAATCATCCTCTGCCTTAAGGGAAGGGACTGGCCTGGACTAGTTCTTGTTTAGTCTGCCTGGTAGCCTGGTGTCCTGAGAATGTGCTCTACCTGCTTCAGCAAGACTTCCTGCCTTCTGGTTCTGCTTTGATAGCATATGCCTTCTTGAATCAGCCTTGTGAACATGGCTAAGGCCAGGCTGTATTTGTACATGTGCTTTGTTCTCCTTTAGATGAATTGCCTTGTTTTGTCAACAGCCAGGTGGTGTTAGCAGAAGCTCAGAATCCAGATGGGAGAAAATAACAACTCTATCATATTTACTGCGGAGGTGTATGTTTTTAGGAACTGAGTTCATCTGGCATTCCTCGTGGAAGAGATTCCTGAGGTTCTTGTCAAAATAGAAAAGGTTAGATTTCCACCACAAATTTTTAACTCAAAATTACAAACCTGAAGTGCCATTTGCCTGGAAAATTCAGATTTCAGTTTTTCCACTGTGTAGTTGTCCCTATACCTATCCCCAGCTTGCCTAGAAATAACTTACATCTATTGCTTGTTCCAGAGAATATTATATACATCTTTTACATACATCTTATTGTGTACATTTGATACTTACAACATGATGTCTTGAAATTCATGTAGATAGTATAATGGTTACTGTAGTGGAGCACATTAACATATCTGTCATCTCACATAATTTTTTTGGTATTTGTGTGACAAGAGTAGCTAAAATCTACTTATTTGACACAAATCTCCAATAAATACAATTTTATGGACTATAAAGTCCTCATGTTATACTTTAGATCTCTAGACTGGTTCATCCTATTTATTGTCTGCTGCTTTGTATCCTTTATATGTATGTGTGTGTGTGTGTGTATATATATACACCCTTTTTTAAGAGTCCACATATAAATTAGATCATGCAATATTTTTCTTTTGTTCTATGTCTAACTTATTTCACTTAGCATAACATGCATGTTGTGGCAAATGACAGGATCTCCTCTTTTTAAGGTTGAATAATATTTCAGTGTGTGTATCTGTGTGTATCACAATTTCTTTATTCATTCGTCCATCAATGAACACTTAGATGGTTTCCATATCTTATCTATTGTGAATAATGTTGCAATGAAATGGGGGTACAGATATCTTTACAAGGAGCTGATTTCATTACCATTGTATATACTGAGGGTGCCAAAAAATGTATACACATTTTAAGAGTGTTATCTATGTATTACTTTTTGTTTGCAGTAATCAGAAGTGTCTGAATGCTGATGGTAACCACTTTGAGCACCTCTTTTAATTGCAGAAGTCAAATATGACTTGAATTTGTCTTTTGTTATTGGTATATATTGAGTATTACAATTTTAATATCATTTTTTCCTTCTTAAAATGTGTATACATTTTTTTGACACCTTCTATAGACCCAGAAGAGGGATTGCAGGGTCATATGGTAGTTCTGTTTATAGCCATCCTAACGGGCATGATATACAAATTTTTTCAAAAGTGGAGCAGCTCAGAGGTGCACTCAGATATGGCTGGTTTGTGTGGTGGGTGGTCCTGGGCCAGCTGAATTACCTGTTGTCTCATCAGATGAGTTTGATCTCTCCTCAGAAGTTCTGTAGCATATTCAATAAATTCTTGGTAGCCTCCTACACCTCAGGCTTTGAGATCAAGCACAGAATCTTCCTTATTTGGAGTTCGTGGTCTAGGGTTAATGCTCAAAATCCTCTCCTGCTTGGACTGTTGGCAAGCATTTTCTTTCAGATTTTAGTTTGACATCCCTGTCTGTGACTGCTAGAGGGATCTTTCTTTTTCTTTTTTTTTTTTTAATGTATTACTATTCTTTTCTGGCTAATAAGAGCAATATATGCTTATTTGAAAAAATGAGAAAAATGACATGAGTAAAACATGTCATCATCTAGATATATTTATTCAGTGTGGAAATTGTGCTGTATTTTCTTCCAGACCCTTTTTAAAAATTATGTAGTTGACCAGGCATGGTGGCTTACACCTGTAATCCCAGCACTTTGAGAGGCCCAGGCGAGAGGATTGCCTGAGCCCAAGGATTTGAGACCAGCCTGGGTAGCATGGCGAGACCTCGTCTCTACAATAAATAAATAAAAAATTAGCCAGTCATGGTGGTGAGCACCTGTAGTTCCAGCTACTTGGAAGGCTGAGGTGGAAGAATTGCCTGAGTCCAGCAGGTCGAGGCTGCGAGGCTGTCAATATGCCACTGCACTCTAGTCTGGGTGACAGAGTGAGACTCCTATTAAAAACAAAAATTATTTAGTTAATCACAGAGTCTTTAAAGTTTAAGTTCTGTTTTTCCTTACTATCATATCAGAGATAGTTTCTCAAATCATGAAAAGCTCTTTGGAACATTGAGACTGATTTTTCTACAATTTAAATCCAAACATGTTACTTCCCTGCTTACAACCTTCCTGTCTGTCATTGGTCTTAGAAGTTCTCTACTTCTTAATGTCACAGACAAAGCTCCTCATGATCTGACCTCTGCACACTTCTCCAGGATTCTATCTTCACCCTTCCCTTCTCCCTTCACTGGCACCCACTCACCCCAACTCACAGGGTAGAAGTCATTTGCCAGTCCCTTCCCTCACACCCTTCATTCTGCCTACACCAGGCTACTTTCAGCTTCCCAGACTGCCCCGTGTCTTTTGATCCCTTGACCCTTTACTCACAGGGCTGTTCTTGCCTGGACTGTTCTCCTGCTGGCATATTCATTGAAACCCTTTTCGTTTGGCAATGGTCAGTTCAAACATCATCTTTTCCATTAAGTCTTACCTTTCCTCTGCACCCCACCATAGAGCTGCCTGTTCCTCTTGTTCATCCTCCGTTGTACTCCTTATGTTTAGAAGAGCACCTATTATAGCTTAGATTATAGAGATCAGGGAGCTGTGTTTTATTCATTCACATTTCTCAAGCACTTTACTTAGCATGTTGTAGATGCTCAGTAAATATCTGTTGAGTACAAATAAATGATCAGTTATAATACTGTGTAATGAATGCTGTGCATGGGATGTATAAAGAGTGCTTACAGGAGCCTAGAGGAAGGGCATGTCAGGGGTATGTGATTCCAGATCCAGCGGCCAGGAAGCATGTTCATTTTAAACATGGGAATGGCTTTCCTCCACTCCTCGTTACCTATTTGAGTCTATTTGCTCTGTCCTTATACACCATTTCCTTTATCTACTGAGATTATTATGGCCCTGAGTTCCAAGCGGGGCAGAAGTCCTCACCATGGCAAAACACTGGCCACTACTGCCTGTTTTCTCCCAGGAGCAGTGCAGACAATTTCATGTCAACCCTGAGTGCCCTTAGCTGGGGCCCAGCATTCCCAGCTCCAGCATAGGGAGAAAGGACCTCGGAAGAAATCCCTCTTGAATTTCAGAAGCACTACACTAACCCCATGGTTTGAGGCAGGCTACTCAGCATACATCTTAGTCAAACCCTTTATTTCCCTCTTCTTCCACTCACCACTTTCATCCCAGAGAGTTTCTCCCACAGATAACTTGGGCCTCTTTGCTCATAGAACAAGTCAGGTAGGAAGAGATGGAAGTATTTCCCCATGTGACACACTGGACTCCTCAGATGTTCTTTGTTCTGTAGGGTGGTTGAGAGTGAACCACGCCAAGCTGGTCAGGCAGAGATGGAGGCCTATTTCCCTGGCCTTGCCGTCACCAAGCTGCCAGCCAATAGGCTGCAGAGCAAAGACTGTCACAAAACAATGGGGAAGGAGGGGAAGTAAAGGGCATGTAATCAGATCAATCACCAGCTGGGCCCATCTGCTTAGGAGCCTGTCTCTGGTAATGGTACCAGGACACATGTCGTTGGAAAGCCTCAGTACCAGAAAGCCTCATTTCCTTAATGACAGGTTACAGATCCTGCATCTATAAATTTAGCTAAACCCTTCTTGACCTTTCTATATTTTTAGCCTATGCTACTGCTCTGGATGTAACAACTTCCATGGTCGATTACTTGTTCTGTAAATACCATTATCTCAAGTTAAAAGAGGTTGTCTCTCTCAAGCCTGAAGACCCTGTTCTCTTAATTCTAGTTTCCAGTACTGGCAACAAATTCATGTTTGGCCCTTGGAACATTTTGTTAATTTGGGGGTAGAGGAGTGGAAGAAGTAGTTTGATATCTCTTTTCAGCACTAAGTTTTTCAGATTCAAGTCTTAATATACTCCATCTTTTCTCATATAACAGCCTACCAGTCATCTCATTTGCTTTTGTTTCATTTCCCTGGACCTTGTTTTTCTACCTCTGTTTAGCCTGTGTTAAAATACAGCAACTGAGAGAGTTTGTGACAAATATTCCAAGTATAGATCACTTAAGGTCAGGCTGAAGCCTTTACTTCCTACTACATTTTAGACTATTTTTTATCGTTGTGACTTTAACCTTAGAGATAATGTCTAAGTCTACTAAGTGAAATCTTTCCTTTTAACCTAGGGGCTGGTATAAACAGACATCTAGTGAGAATAGTTTAGATTAGTCTCCCATTGTTTGTTCTGTAGTTGCCCAACTTGACCTTGATCTCTAGTATCTACATTGCTTCTGCCAGTTCATATAATGAAATGCTAAGCGCCACTGTGTGGTCCTTCTTCCAGGGTACTTGTAAAAATGTTAAGATTGACTCCCTTTTGAGGATTTTTATTATTAACAGCTCCATCCACTGGGGAAAGGGGGAAAGCCTCACCATTGTAGGGCATTTTTAACTTTGCAAAGGGGTTGTATAGCTATTAACTCTGTCTATTCCTTAGAAATCTGTAAAGAGGGAAGATCTAATTTGAAAACTGGGAAAACCTGAAGCATAGAACAATTGTGCATGTTTCACATGAATTCATCATATGACTATAGGTCTGGGATTAGACTTTAGGTTTCTTTACTCTTAGCTCCTTCTAGAGTGCCATATTAATTCTTTTAACTTGTTTTTCGCAATTCTGTAGTACCCTAATTAAGATAAATAAAAAAGATTATTAAATGAAAGAAAGCCTTTGGTAAATAACCTTAACAAAGATATTTCTAGGAAAGGCCAAATCTATTAACTTCTTATCTATATCTCTTTGCCCTCTTTGAAAGCATTGGGGCCGAGTGAGCAAAACATGATTTTACTTAACTAGTTCTATGACTACCCTCCCCTTATCAATTTGCACTTGATAGCCTTTAACTGATTTTCTTGTCTAACAGCTCATTTGGTGTAGAACTGCAATAATTAGCTTTACCTCTGGAGCTCTTGCCCAGAGATAGTCACTTTGACAATTTTATTATGTCCGGGAAATTGGCAGCACAAAGATGCCAAGTTCATTCTGATTGCCTGAGAAGGTGGCAGCTCTAGTGCAGAAGGATGAAATCTCTGATCTCCTAGTACTTCATTGTGGTTTGGTGAGAAAAGCCTTGGCTACTGATTTTCCTCATTGTCTATGGTTAGGCTGGGGGACACAGGTCTTCCAAATGGCTTTTCAGTGTACATTTCTCTAAAACTGTTTATTCTTCTCTTTCAGAGTCTAGAAGGAAGCTCATACCGGGGGAGCTTGAAAGACCCTGCAGGCTGCCTGAATGAGGGGATGACATCACCCACTCCCCCTAGAAACCTGGAGGAAGAACAGAAAGCCAAGGCCCTAAGAGGCAGGATGTAAGTGGCTTCCCCAGATTCTACCCTGGTGCATGCAAGGTGTGCAGTAGACAACGATCAAGGGGTAATTCGAGAGGGATTCTGCATAGTGTTTGCACTGATACCATTCATTCTTAGCAGAAGTGACCCAGATCTACACAGTGTGACAGATAAATATGGAGCCACTTGGGCTCTGACTTAAAGATGTTTAGGCTGAAGTAAATTCTGTGAGATAGCAGCTATTATTGACAAAGTGTGGTTTTAACCAAGGTCTGTTAAAAATGTAAAACATAGTGATAAAAAGAAAAGTTCAGCGAGCTGTGAGACTATTACTGTGGGTCTGTAGAATCAGAGAATCCAAGCCATGGCAGAAAGGCTCATAGCAGTCGCAGGTCACTTGAGGAAACATTTCTTGAAGTGTAGGAAAGTTAAGTATAGAGGAGGGAGCTGTTATACCACCACGCAGGTCCTACCTCTGCTTCTTCTCTAAAGGTTTTAATTTTGCATCCATCTGTGGGTTTTGTTCCAAGAGAACCTCCTCTCCATTTTGAATAGTTAGTGGTAAAATACAACTCACTCTGCAGACCATTTAACAAAAACTTGTATGTTATACAAGCTTTGAGTTATCTATGTTGATATGAAGTCAGTCTTCTACTATTTGAACTGGTCAGGAAGATACCAGTTACCACTAATATACAAAAGCATACTTCCTCTGAAACGTTAAATTTCTTGTTTAGGGTTTGACTCTGTATTGGAAGCAGAGCTACTGATGAGTCTTGGACATAACTCAGCATGTGAGAGACTGTAAGCAACAGCAAGAATTGGGTAGGCAGGTGGAGGGTCCCTCCCTGTTTTTATTGTTGATGTTGTTGTTGTTGGTTTTGGGGTTTTTTGTTTTTTGTTTAGTAGGAGTCTCACTCTGTCCCCCAGGCTGGGGTGCAGTGGCACACTCATGGCCACCACAGCCTCGACCTGCTGGGTTCAGGCGATCCTTCTGACTCAGCCTTCCAAGTAGCTGGAACTACAGGTGTGTGCCACCATGCCCAGCTAATTTTTTGATTTATCGTAGAGATGAGGTCTTGCCAAGTTGCCCGGGCTGGTCTTGAACCCCTGGACTCAGGCAGTCCTCTTCCTCCACTTCCCAAAGTGCTAGGATGATAGGCATGAGCCACTGCACCCAGCCCTCCCTGTTTTTAATTAGCCTGCCCTTCTGTCTGTAATTTTTCACTCCTTTAACCTGGTCACAGATGTGAAAATTAGCAAACATAAGTCAGGCCAGGTCTTTCTGTTGCCTGGAAATATACAAAGTGAATATTTATGACTTTGTTTCCTAGAAAGCAAAAGTGGAAACATAATGGTGAGGGCCTGGTGTCAAAGCAGGGCTGTGGCCTCATAGTGGAGATGAGCAAGTGATATGTCAACTCCATAATAACATATCCCCCCCTCAACTTTCTGAGAGCTCAGGGGGAACCCCAAGAGGATGGTGAATGGAACAGAGGCTGAGAAATACTACCTCTAAAGGGAAATTTCCTAGGACTTGCACAAAGCTGATTCCCCTTAGCTTCTGAGGCTGTTGTTATACTGGTGAGGCAGAGTTGGAGCTGACATCCCTGTCCTTTGTCAAGCCAAAGCAAAGCTAATGTCAGGAAGGTGACCTTTAGGTAGCAGGTGGTGCTTGGCAAAGCCAGTCACTACTCTTGTCACTTAGGCTGAACAACCCTTTGAACAATCTTGTAAGCCATTGTCCAAATACAATCGTATCTGATTTTGCTACAATAGGTCACAAAAGCTTGCTGCCTCTTTTCCTGCCTCTACCCATCTCTTCTCCCTCTTCTCATTCTCACCAGAATCCACACCTCTCCACATCCTGAGCTGTCCTGAAAATGGAGCTGTTAGACCATATCATTCCTCTTACTGTTTTGTCCTGATTCTATCCTGCTGTACTTTATGAGAGAAGAGAGAACGTATAGGCATTGAATTGCAAACCCTATGTGAGGCCAGGGGTCTAGTGAACTGAGATTCAAACCAGAAGATGGCAGTAGGACAACAAAACGTTAAATGAGAGCTCCAGGGGGAAAAGATGAGCACAAATAGTCATCTGTCCAGGAGGAAAAAAAAAGTTAAGAATGGAGTTACTTGTCTTTAAGTTTTAATTACTTATTCATTCAACAAATATTTGTTGTACCATTAGTGGGCTACATAAAATATTTGTGAACAATATTTGTGAACAAGACAATAACAACAAAAGTCTTTACTCTCATTCCAATGGGAGAAATCAAACAATAAACAAAGTGAATTCTATAATATGTTGGAAGCTGGAAAAAGAAAAAATAGAGCAGTGTAAGGCAAATCAGGCTCCACTAATGAAGCCATGTTGCAACTTTCAGTGGTTCTGGAATTTGCACAAAGACCAGGAAAAGTGTTCTCAGCAGAGGGAACAGATAGTGCAAAGACTTTAAGGGGTTTTCTGTGGAAGACTGAACATTCCCTACCAATGTGAAAGAAAAAGGTTAGAAGCAGGTCTAACCTGTAGCTGAAATAATTTTAGTTGGATCAAAGAATGGCAGTTATTTGTACATAAATTTTACTAATAAGAACTGAACATTAAAAATGATTATCAAGTCAATTTATTTGGCAATTAATTAATTATTTGGCACTACTTTGTGATGCATATAATTTAAATCCTTGATGTAACTTTTCAGAATGTCTTTTAATGTGTCATCTCTCCTAGCCCTTCAAGGAAAGAGATGCTAGGTCCACCAGCAATACCTGGTGCAGTTCCCTTCCCTGGAGGCTGAAAAGCTGAAGATAGCCCCATCTGGCAGCAAATAGCTTATGATAAAAATATCTCCTGGAGACAGAGATCTGGACTTCATCTCCAGAGTACCCTCCCAGCCCCAAATTCCCACTCGAACTTTCCTGTGGGTTTTCTTTTACCACTTTCTTCCAGGCAGTAACCCGGGCCATGCTAAAGATATACTTAAATGCTTTTCTTTGACCTTGCCAGTTCCTTCCTGTGGCCTAAAACACATGATTGTCTGTGCTGGAGAGAGGGAGCCGGTTGGAAGTGCTGGGCATGCTGATAAAGAAGCGTGTGTTCCTCTGCTTCCTCCCCATCGCCCTGAGGCCCCACGCCTGGGGATCTGGTCCCTTTTCAGGGCTGCCACAGAACAAGAAGTTCAGATGAATTGCTTCCTGGGTTCAAAGCAGTTGCAACCCTTGTGCTGGGGCCCCTCTGACATCGCAGAACTTTATCCCCTCTGCCACTTGGACCAAAACTGCAGTTGTGTGGCTCCAGGCAAAACTCTTTCAAACTAGACAAGAAGAGTCAGACTCCAATAGGGTGCACAGCAGCCCCCCGCCCCTGTGCACAACCATAGCATTGTATGTTCATCTGTCTACTGTCTGGACAGAAACAAGAAAGGGTAATGTTTGGGTTGAGGCTTCAGGGACTCCAGAGAGCCAGTCTGAGTAGTTTAGCAAGCAGTAGACTGTGGTGAAAGAGTACAGTCTTTGGTCTCCTACACAACTGAGTTCAAATCCTACTCACTTTGTAACCATGGTCAAGTTGCCTAACCTTTCTGTCTCAGCATTTTTGTTTATATAAAATAGGGCCTTGCAATACCTACCTGGTTATGAGCATGGGAAAACCCAAATGAAGGAACTGGCACATAGTCAACACGAGATGGAAATAATAAGAAAGAAACAAAAAAAAAAAACACAAACGCCCGCAGCACTTGTTAAATCCTGCTCCTAGGGCAGGGGATACTGCATTCAAAGTTGTGATTATGAACCTGTACTCAGCAAATAAAAATCACTATTAGTTGTATAAACACAGTTTCCATTTTGACTTTCAGGATGTCACGGTACCTCTATATCTAGCATTATCAGTCCTTATATTTGCAGTGTTACACAAACTGTACTATTTTCTTTTATGTGCAGTTTGCATGAGTAAACCATCAGAGAATAAATTCTATCTTTAAATTATGTTTTAAAAAAAACAAAAAACCAAAGTTGTGATTATGGAATGTCTGCAGTCAGTCTTTCTGCCCTTGACTGGGGATTTTCCAAGCCAGTTACCATGGATACCTATCTAATATTTGTATCTTCTATATCTGGAAAGCGGAGCTTAATTTCTATCTGTGTCTTGCAGGCCTTAAAGGTAGGTTATCAAACAAATGTCTTTCTCCTATTGTTAAGTAAAGAATGGAGCTCCTTCAAATGAAAGAATAAATCTCATGTTGATCTTGGTCTTAAAGCTTTCAGAGCTGTTTCGCCAAAGTGGTTGGCATTCTTTCTGCCTGTCTATATCATTGTTCAGTTTTAGGTGAGGGAGAAAGACATATGCAGAATAGAAAGAAGGATGCTAGGCAGTAAGTGTTGTGCTTTGTCTGGCTGTCATGTGTCATCTGTGGAAGCCACTTTCTGGCATTAGTGCCCTCAGCTCTTCAGGGGAGCATCTTGATGAGAGAGCATCAGTAAGCATCTTTCCTGGGTGCTAAGTGTGGGACTTTGGGGTGGTCTTGTCATAGAGGTGCCAAAATAACTTTCCTCTAAAGTATGACAATCTCTTACTTGACAATGAAGTGGTGCTTCAATGTTCTTACTCTCCTGCTCAGGTTTGTCTTGAATGAGCTGGTGCAGACAGAGAAAGACTATGTCAAGGACCTGGGGATTGTGGTAGAGGTGAGTAGCGGGACCAGGTTGGGTCTGCAGTCACCCAGCCAGGAGCTTATTGGACCCTACCAAGACTGAGGTGTTTTAATTTGATGATTCTATGTATTTTACTCTGTTGGGTATTTGCAGAAATAAAAATAAAAATGATAATCGATAAAATAGAATACATAGGCAGTTTTTTTCTTTTCCCCTTGAAATATTTAGTGGAGGTAGGGTCCAAATGTTATAGCTTTTGGGGAAGACTCTTGGTTAGAACTGAATCCATTCCCTTTTGTTTTAGGTAACCAGATTATTGTCTTAAGAGCTTTCCTTTGGTGTTTAACCATGTAGACATATATTCTTCAGAGCTGTGAGCCACCATGGGCCTAAAGCAGGTCACTTTATGTGGAATCCTGGGTTTTATATGTGTCCATAGATTTTAAGGATAGTATGATAGCTACCAAGAAGACAGACAAAGAAAAAAAATCACCAATAAGCAAGATTGACAGATCCACAGTTAAGAGTTAACATGGTAATAAATTAAAAAGCTGTATCTCCATAGGGGTTCACTTAAGAGGGACTTAGACACTTGGATGAAAATGTCTAAGAAAGTAAATAGATAGTTTGGATGACTTTGAACCCTATTTTTAATTGTCTTAAAAGAACATGAAGTCTAATAATTGAATGCCTAATATCTAAATTACTTGCTGGTTCCATACATTTGGCCTATAAGATCCCATCCTGTGCAATCTGCTAATGCAGAGCTTTGTATTTGCTTATCCTAAAGAGACTAACCTGGCGTATAGTGCACTTGCACTTGAATTTATGGAAAGCTATTCTCATTTTTCCAGTGACTGGGGGCTAAAAGAGGTACAGCAATCTCCATATGCAGCTCAGCCTAGGAGTGGAGGACTGGAGACTGGGAGACTGAGATCAGACATCAGTAGTGTGCTTATAAGACGAGTCATCATGTAACACCTGGGTCCCTTGATTTTCTCGTCTGTCGGATGGGGATACATGCTACCTGTACAACCTCAAAAACTGATTTTAAAGCTGAGGTGCAATTATATATGAGTCTAAAGTAATAACATATTAAGACTTATTTCTAAGCCAGGTGTGTCTAGTTCTGAGCCTTTAATGATCTGGCTAACATGGACTGGGAGAAGGGAGAGGGACACATGGTTGTTTTCTTCGGTGTTCTGCTTTCTCAAGGGGACTGGAGACAAAGAAAGGGACCCAGAAACTTCATAAAACTTTTGTCTATCTCTCTGCATGGGGGTAAAGACCTGGTTGAATAGTGAGAAATTACAGAAGCACTTGCCCTCTAACTCATGAAGAGTGTGGGCTCACATGGGTGCTGGTTGTGGGGCTTTGGCCCTGAAGGCTTTCTTGCGAAGTACTCTAGTACCCATTGCCTCTGCCGCTACAGGGCTTCATGAAGAGAATAGAAGAAAAGGGTGTCCCTGAGGACATGCGAGGAAAGGACAAAATCGTGTTTGGAAATATTCACCAGATTTATGACTGGCATAAGGAGTGAGTGTTCATGCTGCCCTGAGAATGGGTTGTCTTCTTCCTACCTCTGACCTAAGGGGTGGGGCTTGGGGGGAAAGTCTTCTGTCATTTATCGCATCATTGAGAAGTAACGCAGTCCTGAATAATGTGGCTTCCTTCTCTTATATTCTTCCTCCCTCTAGTTTTTTCCTAGCCGAACTGGAAAAGTGTATCCAGGAGCAGGACAGATTGGCACAGCTCTTCATTAAGCATGTGAGTGTTTCTCACCACCCCCTTCCCCACCCCTCACTAGACTCATCTTCATTCATTTTTAAACTCCTTTCTTCTACTCTTCCTTGACTAACCTTTCTTCTCGTTCCTCTCTAAGTTTATTTATTTATCTTTAACTATCTTGGCAATTTGGAAGATGGCTCTTGCCTACTACATTTACTTTTTAAATCTCTGATGTTCAGCTACACTGGGCACTTCCTCAAGTGTGGTCCATGCCTCTGTCCTCTGTCCTCATGGAGACAGCACAGCACTCTGAGATTGAATGGAAGGCACACAATACCTGACTGTCCGTATGTGTCTCCCTCTGCTCTTCCAGGAGCGGAAGCTGCACATCTATGTGTGGTACTGCCAGAACAAGCCACGCTCAGAGTACATTGTTGCTGAGTATGATGCCTACTTTGAGGTATGCTGCAGGCTTTGCTGAGTCAGGGTTGGGGGGAAACTTAGGCCAAGACAGGCACTTTTGGAAATGTCAGATGTCATCCATTCACAGGTAATCCCCACACAACACTGTTAACCCCTCCATGGCAGGAACAACTGCCTCAACGGAGCCATTCGCTTCTCACTTGATCTTAGCCAAAAGGCCGAGAAGCGATGCCATTCGCTTCTCAGCTGCATTCTCATGAGCACCTTTGCTTGAGAGGAGCTGGGGTGGCCCAGTCTGGGTTTTGATTTTAAGAAGCCTCCATTTGCAGAACGATCCTGTGATTGTGCTCACATTCTTCTCCCCTCCCCCGCCCCCATCATCTCCCTTGGGACTACTTGCTGAGTTGAGAGGTTTACAATCACTTCCTGGTCTCTACTTGCCCCAGCCTGGAAGGATTTATTTTTCTGGTTGAGAGACAACACCATCACTTGGAAAGAGCCCTCAATGGAGTGTCTGGAGTTTAGGGCCCAGCTCCATAAACTTCTTGTGTCCTAGGAGAAGCCCTTCTTTCTTGATTTTGCCCTGGAGCAGTAGCAAGAACATAATACCCTTTAAGCTTATCTCCCAGGACTACATTGAGGACCAAGACGTGAAAGTACTTGCCATGAAAGTGGTAGAAAGGCAAGCAGGCAATGCTGGTGTGTGCACTATTGTTGTCCATAACAAATGAGCAGTCCTGTAGGCAATGTTGTCTCTCATGTGGTTTGAAGATTTTTAAACTTCATTAGAAGATATGAAGACCTATCTTCTGTGCCTGATCCAGAACACCCAATTCTTCAATTCTTTTTTTCCTAACATAGCTTCCTTGTGTTTCAGGAGGTAAAACAGGAGATAAATCAGAGGCTGACGCTTAGTGACTTCCTTATCAAGCCCATTCAGAGAATAACAAAATACCAGTTGCTCCTCAAGGTAAGAGGCTGGGAGCCTGGGTCAGGGCTAGAGAAGGGTCTCCTTAGGCTTGAGCCGGTGAGCAGTGGAGCTTGAGGTTCTGTCTCCACCACACTCTCCTGAAGGACTGATAACTGGTGGAGCAGGGTGGGGCAGGCCAGTGCAGGCTTTTATCTTATCTGCCCGTTGCTTTGTCAGCTTTGCCCCAGATAAGTTGCATGGTGGTTCCCACCCTTAAAGTCGGTTGTTATTTGATTTTCCTTTTTGAATTCACTTTCTTTGTCACCATCACTGACTTGATACCTTTAAAAAAATAATAAGAAGCCAGGCTCAGTGGCTCAGCCTGTAATCCCACCCCTTTGGGAGGCTGAGGTGAGTGGATTGCCGCGGGTTCGAGACCCGCCTAGGCAGCGAGACCTCATCTCTACAATAAATAAAAAAAAAAAGTCAGCCGGGCGTGGTAGCGTGCGCCTGTAGTTCCAGCTATTCGGAAGGCTGAGGCGCAAGGATCGCCGGAGCCCAGCAGGTCAAGGCTGCGGTGGCCAGGAACGGCCACTGCACTCCAGTCTGGGCGACAGAGTGAGACTCCAACTCAAAAAAAAATAAAACAATAGTAGTAATAATAATAATAATAATAAGCGCGTGAAGCCAGGCTAGAATATGAGAAAGAAAGGAAAAGGCAAGGCTCTAGAAGCCTTAGTAATACCTAAAATTTGATCATATTTTATTTTAATCAATGGCTTAACTTGATCGTCTTTTGGAAATATGAAGTTAAATAGAAAAATTCAGAAGTTTAACTTTCTTTTCTCTCATCCTTTCTTGTCACAATCCCCCTTTCCTTCCTCCTTCCCTCTCTCCCCCATAGCTTTGAAACTGAATATTTAGGAAGTTTTCTCTAACTTGTTATGTCTAACATGACTCATAATTTTGCTTCTCAGCTACTACAAACCCTTGCCATCTCTGCCGGGAAGAAAAGTCTCCAGGGTGTTAACGCATTTTCATGATAAGTTTTTTTTATAGCCCTCTGACTGTTTTACTAACTAATTTCATTCATTCCCACACCCTTCCCTGCTTCCCCACTTGCTAGGACTTCCTGAGATACAGTGAGAAGGCTGGTTTGGAGTGTTCAGATATCGAGGTGAGTTTTCTGCTTGGAATGCTTAGGAACCACACTGGGCATCTGTCTCTAAAGGGGGGAAGACTGTTTCGGAGGACCAAGGATCCAAACCAACTCTTCCCATCCACGAAGAGGCTCTTGCAAACAGCTACTCAGCAGGCTGAGGAATGGCAGGTGCTAATGAACACAGGGTTCTAGAACTCCTAGAACTTGAGAATTCTATCCTGGGCCAGGCTAGAGCTTAGCCACCCTGGTGTTCTTGTGACTCCTGGTGACATGTAGTGAGAAAGGATGATATGTGACCCCTTTAATGGCCTTCAGAGACTGGATGTAAATTGCATAGAGACTCAATATGCAATTTTATCCATGAAACCAAGCACTATTTGAGCCTAACATGTAAAATATTCCATTTTCACCACCTGTCTTCCGCCCTGAGGATTACTCCCTAAGTGAAGTCCTTTGAGGCAGTGTCACCATGGGGATTATTTTAAGCCAGAGAGGTTACAAACCACTCCAGCAGATTATTTTAGGTTAAAACCTCTGTGTTTTACAACCCAGGCTAAGCTGCTGCTTGGGTAGCCAGGAAGCAACAGAGAAAAGAAAGAAAATAAGAGAAGGAAAGGGAATTGATAAGCAAAAGCGGGAAAGTAGAAAGGATGGGCTGAGTATCATTCTCCCCACATATGATCACTGACTGACATGAAGCCCCTGGACTGAGGACCAATATCCCATCTAGATCTAAAACCCCACACTCCCCAGGAGTGGATGGCAGGAATCAGTGTCCTTTTCCTAGAATAAAGAAGCTACTAGAGATGAGGTCTTCTGGAACCAAATTGCCAAGCACTTCCTGCCTGAGTGCTATTCCCATCCTGAACAATGATTGTTCTTTCCCACAGAAAGCAGTGGAGTTAATGTGCCTTGTTCCCAAACGTTGCAATGACATGATGAATCTAGGACGCCTGCAGGGCTTTGAGGTGAGTCCTTTTCCTTTTTTTTTTAATAACTGCTTTATTGAGTTATAATTGATATACAATTCGCCCTTTAAAAGTGTACAATTTAGTGGTTTTTAGTATATTTACAGAATTGTGCAAACATCACCATTATCAAATTTTAGAATATTTTTATCACCCCAAACAAGTATACATTAACACTCAGCCCTTATTCCATCCTCTGAAAACCACTGATCTACCTTTATTTATATCTATATCCATGTCTATATTTATATCTATATATCTATAATTTGCTTATTTGTGAATTTTCTTATAAATAGGATCATACAATATATGACCTTCTGTGATTGCCTTCATTCTCTAAACATAACATTTTCAAGGTTCATTTATCTTGTAGTATTTATCAGTACTTAATTCCATTTTATTGCTGAATCATATTCTGTTGTATAGATACACCACATTTTGTCCTTCCATTTGTCAGTTGGTGAACATGTCTGTTGTTTCAACCCTTTGATTATTATAAAAAATGTTGCTATGGATATTTGCGTACAGTTCTTTGAGAAGACATATGTTTTCAATTTTCTTGGGTAAATCCCTAGGAGTAGGATTGCTGAATCATATAGTAACTCTAAGTTTAGCATTTTGAAAATTTGCCAAACAGTTTCCAGAGAGGTGGCAATATTTTTACATTTTAACCCAAAGTATATGAGGGTTCCAATTTCTTCATCATCACATGATGTTCTCTCTCTTTTTGATTTTAGCTATCATAGTAGGTGTGAAGTGGTAGCTCATTGTGATTTTTATTTGCATTTCTCTAATGATGTTGAGTTTATTTGCATGTACTTATTAAAAATTATTTTCTTTGAAAAAATATCTATTCATGTTTTTGACCACTTAAAATTGATTTTTCTATCTTTTTATTGAGTTGTGAATGTTCTATCTATATTCTAAACAAGTCGTTTATTAGATCTATGATTTGAAAATATCTTCTCCCATTCTGTGGGTTAATTGCCATCCTTACTGGAATTAGCATTAACCATAGAAACACAAGGGAAGTATTGGCAGTAGCAGAGGGCGAGAGCACGTGGCGACATAATGGGTACCCGGTCCTAAACCAGGGGAAGTGAGGACTGGTTGGAGGCCCACACTTCATCTGCATGTAGATTACTTATGTACCTAATCCTGACTTGTACCCCGCGTTTCTATAATAAAATAAAGTTAAAAAAAAATAGACCATTGCTTCTCTTAAGCTCTGGCCTGGCCGTGCTTCCATTGAGCTATGGCTGGGTCATGCTTCTCTTTAAGCTCTAGGACCCTCCCCAATCTGGGGGAGGCGGGTCCCCCTTTTCTCTCTTTCTTCAATCTGCTTTCTAAATAAACTCTATTTTTCAATTTAATAAATTAATTAATTAATAGAAAGAAGAGGAGTCCTCAAGAATACTTCTAAAGGTCAGTCACAGTGGCTCATGCCTGTAATTCCAGCATTTTGGGAGGCTGAAGTGGGAAGATCTGTTGAGCCCATGAGTTAGAGACCAGCCTGTCTTCACCAAAGTGAAAATAAAAAGAATGCTTCTGAGCCCTCTCTTTTCTGGGCACAGGAGTCGAGGCTGTCGTGGCCTCTTCCCTTGGAAGCCCTGTGCCCTGCCTCCTTCTCTTGCCACCATGCCTTTGTGCCTGGGGCCCTTAGTTCACAGGCCTGGAAGGTGCCTCTATTTAGGAAGCCTAGCAATAAAGCAGTCATAGGACACTACGGAGCAGTCAGCCAACCTGGAGTTGGAATTCTAAGGGACTTGGAAGGATCCAAAGTTCCCTGTAACTGTTTGGACCTGGAAGTGACCTCTTCCTTTTCATTCTTAAATGAGAGATGCTGGGAGCGTGAGGAACAGCAGGACTGCATGATGAAAGTGGAGCCTTAGCAGGAGAATGGAACACTGTTTCTTCGTGGATTTTTTTTTCTTTTTTTGAGAGGGTGATTCTAATAAACAGACTATGTAGCGACTGGCTTTTTAGTTAAATGAATGATTAAAGCTCTAAAACATCATAGTACATATTTCTGTTCTCTGAAGAGGGGAATCGAGACTTAAGGGAAATTGCTGGATGTCTCAAGGCTTGGGGATGAAGTGAATATACTTGTTTGCTAGCACTGCCATGTCAGAGCACCATAAATTGGGTGCTTAAACAACAGAAATGTGTTGTCTCACATTTCTGGAGGCTGAAAGTGTAAAATCAAGGTGTTTTCAGGATGGTTCTATCTGAGGACTGTGAGGCAGGGCCTGTTTCAAGCCTTTCTCCTTGGCCTATAAATGACTGTCTTATTGTTCACATGACATCAACCTGTATTTTCTCACTAACTTCCCTCTGTATGTATCTGTATGTATGTATGTGTATGTGAGTGAGTGTGTTTATGTATTTCTGTAGCCAAACTTTCCCTTTTTTATAAGGACATCTATTATATTCAAGTTCCCTTTAACTTGATTACCTCTGTAAAAACCTTATCTCCCAATAAAGTCATATTCTGAGGTACTGGGAGTTAGGACTTCAACATATGAATTGTTAAGGGACAGGGAAAGGGGCAGCACAATTTAATCCATAACAGTGGGCCTTTGAAGAGAAAATTGGATTTCTAATTTAAACTTAATAAATGCCTGTCATTAGTTTATAGTCAAACCTCATACATTAACTAAATATAAGGTCTTAAAAATTAATGTGATAGAAGAAGAACTGGCACAGTTATTGACTGGTGCCTAATAGTTGTTGATTCCTTTGGAGAAAGATTTGGATCTTCTTAATCATGTTTCCCAGTAATCTACAACCTAAGATTTTATTATTTCTTTTTGGGGAAAAGGGATTCCCAGAAGTTGAGATAATTAAGAAAGAAAGGCTTTTTTTTTTTTTTTTTTTTCCTGGCCAAATCAGAATAGAATAGACTAAGACAGACTGTTGGTATGAGTAAATTTAGGAGATGGTATATTCAGGTTTGGGTTAATGAGTTAGATTCATGACATTCTTGAGCCAAATTATCTTGTCCTCTTTGCCCTCCCAGCTCATCCTGTGAATTATGGGCCCAGATCATACTTTATATGAATTCCAACTTTGTAGTTTTCCTATCTGGTTTCCATGCTTTGTTGTGGTTTCCATGCTTTGTTGTGACAGGAACTATGCGGGGGGTCTTCTTGGCTGTTCATTTTTCATAGATTCCTGGTTCTCCAAGGTAGACCTGAGGCATTAGCGTAAATAAGCAGTGTTACTCAGCAGAAACACCCTAGAGTTCTTAACAGTTTTTCTTTAGTCATACAGGATGGAGTTTTACACTTTTCCCCTTGACGTTATGCTGGGTCTGAGGCTATTCTGAACAAACCAAGTAATCCCTTTTGCTCTTCAACCTTGAAGTCCCTTTGTTTTCTGGACAGAAATCTGGCTTGGCTTTTTCTGGGTCTCTGGAGGAAACAATCACTAACAGGAGGAATGATATCTAATTGTGCTGCCTGATCCAAACTAGACTTCACAGGAACCATGTTGTACATGTGTCTGTGTCCATATAAGGCCACACATGAACATGGATTCTCCTATTTTCATCAAGCCACAGAGAATCTGCTTTGCATTTCTTGAGCTATTTGGAGAATAGTGAGCATTTGTCTGTTCCCTAAGTCCACAGCTTTGGACCCAGGAGAATTTAGAGCCTTCTCGTTTTAATTCCCTCATTTCAAACCCTCTGGCGTTCCCTTCAGTGCTGGCCAGGCGATAACCCATGATCAAGTTCTCATGTAATATTAATAGAGCTTTTAGAACTTTCCTGGCTAACTGGTCAAATTAGCTTAATATTAACTCTGGACCAGGGTAGAGATAAGCCTGTTTGGCTGCTGACCCTGGCAGTAAGGAGCCATGATACAAGCAGAGAGCAAGTGTTTCTCGGGACCACAAGAGAAAAATGACCCTTCTACTGGGTAATGTTTGGAATAAGGCATCATGTGAAGGGAATGGCCACATTTGCACGAAAGGACAAAAGCCATTACCTGAGCAAGAACACCTGCATTTCAGAGGAGGCCCTCTGATCACTAGCTCAGATGTGAGAGTCTTCTTGTTGCAGAGCAATAGAAAAAGCAAGCCTCTCTGACATACACTGTGAGGGCTTGCTGAGTTGGGCCGGCCATATTTCCTTTGAAGATGTGAAGTTATCTTTCAAAATCTTATTAGAAACTTGCAGACCACATGGGTTCATCTCCTCATCTGGGTGTCAGGTGGCTTGGTAGATGGAGTCATCTAAAGAAGGATCATGGGACCCAGAAAATATCAACCAGCTTGTAAAATATGGGGACTGGCTGGGCTTGGTGACTCAGCCTGCAATCCCAGCACTTTGGGAGGCTGAGGCAAGAGGATTGCCTGAGCCCACGGGTTTGAGACCTGCCCGGGCAACTTGGCGAGACTTCGTCTCTACAATAAATCAAAAAAACTAGCCAGGCGTGGTAGCATGTGCCTGTAGTTTCAGCAACTTGGAAGGCTGAGGCAGAAGGATCGCTGGAGCCCAGCAGGTCGAGGCTGCGGTGGCCGGGAGTGGCCACTGCACTCCAGTCTGGGTGACAGAGTGAGACTCCAACTCAAAAAATAAAAATAAGAAAATATGGGGATCTATCTGTGACACCTCCTACTTCACCTCTTGACCTGTAGCCAGACACTAATTCAGGATTTGCCCATTCTTAACTAAAGGAGAAGAGAGGGTCCTGACTTACCAGAGTATTTGTAGTCTGTTTGGCAACTTCGTCACTTCCCTTGGCCACAGGTGAGTTACAGGTTCATGGCCATGAGAGTGCCCTAGGTCCTTGACCCAAAGGAGCCAGGCAGGCATGGCTCTCAGAGCTCTAAGGACAGAAAGGCCACTTTTAGCTCCAAGTGTCACCTACTTTCTGTTCTCTTTTTAATAAAAAATAAGGGGACCCAGAATAATTACTTTTCAGCTAATAATTTTACCTTCCTTCTGGCATTTGCCTGGAACTATTTCTTAGTGGTCCCACGGCTTCCTTTCCCTTTCCCTCCAGGGCCCTTGTGTGAGCAGGAAAGTGGCCACAGTCTCCCCCTGGAGGAAGGAGTGGGTTCTAGTTCAGTCTCTTACTAGAGCCCTGAGGCTTTTGGCACCAAGTCTGTTGTCCATGACCCCTGAGGGGGAGGTTCTATGGACCAAGAGGGCAGTGGCTATCTCTCCCCCCATCTTCATTCGCTTCACCCCAACCCCTCTTTCCATCAGGGCACCCTGACTGCTCAGGGGAAGCTGTTGCAGCAGGACACGTTCTATGTGATCGAGCTGGATGCAGGCATGCAGTCCCGGACCAAGGAGAGACGCGTGTTCCTCTTTGAGCAGATTGTGATCTTCAGTGAACTGCTCAGGAAGGGATCCCTCACTCCAGGCTACATGTTCAAAAGGAGCATCAAGGTGAGAATCCCCATGTGGATGAGAAGGGGAAAGGAAGACCCCAGTGTTTGGGAGCTGCTTCCCTAAGAGGAGGTACTGGAGTGATGAGGACCCAGAACCTTGAAGATCTTTCAGCCCAATAATCTTCCACTGTGGTTATCTATGAGAAAAAGTGACAGACTGAGTGCTGAAGTCCAGCATAATCTTGTAGGTTCCCTGGGATCATGTCACTTACAGAGACGGAAACCAGAGTATTGACTTGCTAGATCTAGGGCAAAATTCGAAGCCTTCTCCTGAAATAAAAATTCAGGATATGGGGCACGGTGGCTTATGCCTGTAATCCCAGCACTTTAGGAGGCAGAACAAGAGAATTGCCTAAGCCTAAGGATTCCAAACCAGCCTACCTAGGCAACTTGGTAAGACCTTGTCTCTACAATAAATAAAAAAATTAAGCCGGGCTCAGTGGCTCAGCCTGTAATCCCGCACCTTGGGAGGCTGAAGTGAGTGAATTGCCTGAGCCCGCGGGTTTGAGACCCGCCCGGGCAACTTGGTGAGACCTCATCTCTACAATAATTCAAAATTAGCCAGGCGTGGTAACACGCACCTGTAGTTCCAGCTACTTGGAAGGCTGAGGCGGAAGGATCGCCGGAGCCCAGCAGGTAGAGGCTGCGGTGGCCGGGAGCGGCCACTGCACTCCGGTCTGGGCGACAGAGTGAGACTCCAACTCAAGAAATAAATAAATAAAAATAAATAAATAAATAAATAATCCTGGCATGGTTGTGCAGCTGTCTTGTCTGTAGTCCCAACTACTTGGAAGCCTGAAGTGAAAAGATTGCCTGAGCCCAGCAGGTCGATACTGCAGTAGCAGTGAGCATGCCACTGCGCTCCACCATGGGCAACAGAGTGAGACTCTGACTCAAACAAACAAACAAAAAAATTTAGGGACAATTGTATGTTGTTGGTTTTCTAAAATTTCTTCAATATGAAAGGATTAACTTGTTTTCTTCCAGATGAACTACTTGGTCCTGGAGGAGAATGTGGACAATGACCCCTGCAAGTTTGCGCTCATGAATAGAGAGACTTCTGAGAGGGTCATTCTGCAAGCCGCCAATGCTGACATCCAGCAGGCCTGGGTGCAGGACATCAACCAAGTCTTAGAAACACAGCGAGACTTCCTAAATGGTGGGTACCGGGCTTGATTTTTAGCAGGGCCACACCTCAGAGCTTCCTCAGGTCTGGGCTCATGGCAAATTATGAACCCAGATCATATTTTATATGAACTCCAACTTCGTAGTTTTCAGGAACATGATAGAATTCTTCAGAATCTGAATATACAAGTAGAGCAGGTGGGGAATGAAAAGCAACCCCATCTTCCCAATAGAAGGGATTTCTCTTACAGGACTTATGTAAGAGAAATCCCTTACATAAGTCCTGTATGTGGCCACCACTACTAGCTGGTAAGGATTTAGGCAAAAGTCTGAGATAGATACATCCCTCTTGGGGGCCAGTTGTCAATGACATGTGATTTTCACCTCCTCACAGGTCCTCTAGTGCTATCCAGAGATAAGCAGGAATCTTGCAGATCAGTTCAGATCCCTCCTCTGCTCCCAACAGTGTGAAAGCCTGGAAAAGCCACTTTGCTAGCAGACCTTACCCCTTTTAAATAGGAGGTGATTGCTAACTCTGAATGTCAGTATTACCTGAAAACTTCCTGGAACAAATTGGTAATTACACAGAGAACCTAGCTCTTTGGGGCCCCTGCAGGAGTCCCCTAGTCTAGGGTGCGGTGAACTGGAGTGAGATGAAGTTATTACCTTGTTTATGTTTCTTTATTTTTGCCCCTGCTGGGATTTTCTTCACACTGAGCTTGGCATGTGAAAGGAGTGTGTACAGTTTTAAACAAGTGGTGATCTGTTGAGTTTGTGAACTCAAAAATCTTTTGAGCAAAAATGGAACATGAAGGCAGAATGGAACCAGTAATGAAGGAAACCTAGAGACTAAGCAAGCACATACACACAAATATGTGCAGAGTACCCCCCTGGGTATACCACCTCTTCTTGACTGTCCTGAGATCTATACTGTACAGTCATATGGGCTCACACATGTATACACACATATGCAGGCCCACCCTCAGGTGTGTTACCTCTAGGATAGGGACTCTTTCAGAGATGCAAATACAGCATTTTCTGGGTATATGTAATGAAACTGAATGCTGCTAGTAAAGATAAAAGGTGACATGCTCTGTGGGAACCTGAGGCAGGTCATGACATTTCTCTGAGCCTCACATGGCTCGTTCTGTGAAGAGGAGAGTGGGTAGATCTACTCTGCCCATACTGGCTTGTTCTGTGGTGTGCCAACTGTCCTAGAAGCAGGAAAACATGGTATGCCTTCCCACAATATCATTTTTACTATATGATAAGGGATTTAGCACAATATTTTTATTTTAAGACAAAAAGAGATCATGTAGCAGAATGCCATGACTTTAAGGTAGAAAATAAAGCTTTAAGCTTGGTGGCTCAGCCTGTAATTCCAGCACTATGGGAGGCCGAGGCGAGTGGATTGCCTGAGCCCACGGGTTTGAGACCAGCCTGAACAACTTAGTGAGACCTCGCCTCTACAATAAATCAAAAAATTAGCCAGGCGTGGTAGTGCATGCCTGTAGTTCTGTCTACTTGGAAGGCTCAGGTGGAAGGATCACCGGAGCCCAACAGGTCGATGCTGGGGTGGCCATGAGTGTGCCACTGTACTCCAGCCTGGGCAACGGAGTGAGACTGCAACTCAAAAGAAAAAAAGAAAGAAAGAAAGAAAGGAAATGAAGCTTCACAGCAGTTTTGCACTTACAGAGAATATTTTTGGCCCAAACCCCTACTCTCCAACTGTAAAAAAGTTTAGTGGGAAAAAAAAAAACTAGACTAACGTGTTCTTTTTTATTCTAAAAAGTCTAAAATTAAATACCAGCCTAGCCTTGAAGGATGGTAATGAAAATTTACACACCTTATGATTTCTAAATATATAACTTTGGTTTAGGAGTTTTGTTGATAAAATAATTTATGCAAAAATATGTGCATATATAAAGTACATCCATTTGAATTATAGTCTATTAATTAGGAATTTCTGATAGATTCTAAGCTGGAATGAGGATTTTTAAGTTCACCAGTTCAGGAAAAAAAATAATAATAAGATACAACAATAAGTTGAAACCAGAAATTACTGAAGTAACAATAATGGCCCCACATTTATTGAGTCCTTACTTGTGTCAGGCACTGTGCTAAGCATTTCACATGATCTTTCACATTTAGTCCTCACATCAACATGGAAAGGTAAGAACTATCATGCTACCTCTTTCAGGTGTGAAAAAGGAGATTCAGAGGTTAAGAAACTGTCCAAGGCTACAAGAACAATAGCTGATAGAACAGGGACTTGAACCTAGAGCTATAGGACTTCAAAGTGGGCTCTTAACCACAAAACTGCAATGTAATTGCTAGTGGTAGGGCACACATGTATCTATGAGCTCCCTAGCAAACAAAGCAAAGAAAGAAACAGGATCAAGCATGTACGTCTATACCCATGAACCAAAAGCGAATGCTGTCAGAGATATACCGCTTTCCTGATCCTAAGACCTAAGTTTTGCAGACTGAGGCTAGTGAAAGAATACAGGCTCTCTATGTAGCTTATTTAAGAAGGCATACTTTTAAAAAAGTTCTCTGGGCCCCAGCTGTTAACCCATTTAAATAGTTGTTACAGTGAATACTGATAAAAATGACATAATTGGACCTCCATTGAAGACATTCTTGAAGAATCTGACTTGTATGGCGTTTTCCTGGCTATCCCTCTTTAGTACTCAGACCTTGCACCTTTGTTACCTTAAACTCAGTAAAACAAATTTCAAGTCTTTCCAAACTTCAAGTCAGCTTGTTCTCCTCTCTTCTGATTTCATTGACTGCCACCCTCCTAGTCTCCAAACCTTTGATTTGTGTGTTGTTCTTCCCATGGAGGCTGTCAGAGTCTCATCTCCCTCCAGGCTTGCCACACACATGTCCATCTCACAGGGCCCCTGGTCCTGCTCTCGTTAGATCCTCTGCCTCTTGTTTATTACCATCCCATGGCTTCTGAATTAAACAAGAAGTCTTTGTCTCTTTCTCTCTCTCTAATCCCTCCTCCTAACCTCTATAAGGTTAATGCTTCTCAAATGTGGCTCTGATAATAGAATCTGAATTTAAAACTTGAAAGTTCATTTAATGCAGTTACTTTTCATGACCTTCAGAATTAAGTCCAGACTCACTGACCTGGCTTTCTAGGTCTTTCATACCATGGCACTTCCAACCTCCCTTACCTGTCTCATTTCTTCTTCCTCCATGGAGGTCCATGACCCTAGGCTTCAGGTCATCTGACTACTTCCTGTTCCCCAAACACATGCCAGGCTTACTTCCTTCCTGCAGTCCAAATATCAGCCTGACAGCAGACCTCTTCTGAAGCCCTTTATTATCACTAAACACACATGTATACTTGCTCACACACATAGCACAAAGCCTTCCCTCCTTTTGTGCAACACTTTACACCTCACATAAAGCACCATTTTGATTTTGTATTGTCATCATTTAGGTAGGTGTCTTGGTTCTCACATTTCCTTAAAAACAAGGGGTTGAAGACCAGGTGCAGTGGCTCATGCCTATAATCCCAGCTCTTTGGGAGGTCAAGGCGGGAGGATTGTCTAAGCCCATAAGTTCGAGACCAGCCTGGCCAACTTGGCAAGACCTCATCTCTACAATAAATCAAAAAATTAGCCAGGCATGGTGGCATGTGCCTGTAGTTCCAGCTACTTGGAAGGCTGAGGCAGAAGGATCGCCTGAGCCTACCAGGTCAAGGGTGGCTATGAGTGTGTCACTGCACTCCAACCTGGGTGACAGAGTGAGACTTCAACTCAAAAACAAACAAACAAAAAACAAGGGGACAATCTTCTTCACATATCCACATATACACACTATGCCAAGCACAAAGCCTTGTGGGATTCCCACAGCTTAGAGTAACCACCTGTTCTCATCTGTAGCACTACAGTCGCCCATTGAGTATCAGCGAAAAGAAAGGAGCACGGCCGTGATGAGGTCTCAACCAGCTAGGGTTCCTCAAGCCAGCCCTAGGCCCTACTCCTCTGTCCCCGTGGGCTCTGAGAAGCCCCCAAAGGGCTCCAACTATAACCCGCCTCTGCCACCCCTGAAGATATCTACCTCCAATGGCAGTCCAGGGTTTGACTACCACCAAACTGGGGACAAGTTCGAAGCCAGCAAGGTAAGTGACAACTCATTACTCCCACCATTCCACTGTGAGGGCACAACCTCAGAAGTTACCTTAGGATGTAGCGTCTTTTTGTGCTAATTATTTTAGCAGGAACAGCCCACTACATACAGTCCAATCTCAATTACTTCTCTTTCTTTCCCTGTTTATTGAATGAATTAAACCAGTTCCCTCTGGCACAGACACTCTGTGTTAAGGAGCTCTTATCATCTACAGAAACTCTAGACAAATATAAAGTATTATTGTGACGGCAATCATGACAAAGTGTGATTTATACCAAACAGTAGTTTTAGTGTAGATCATCTAAAAGTGACAACTCTAGTGTTTGATGACTTCAGAAGAGATCACCTTTTCTAATGATACTCACTCTGCCTTAAGTATCATTGGAGTAAGTTCACAGTTCTTCACCATCTTCTGCTGGTGTGGCAGGGGAAGTTGATCAATAATGTATGCCAGCGGGAAGCCAGGCTTGGATGAAATGTGTATCATAATCCACAGTTCACACATCGCCATGAGGAGAGTCATAGACTTAACCACAGGCCTAGTTTACACAGCTATTTTGATCATACAAGGGAATGAGAACAAGAGAGAAATAGAAAAAGTGCTAGATTAGGAATCAAGTGATCCAGTTTCTATTCCAAATTCTACAACTCACTTGCTCTGAAACCTTACTTAATCTCATTAGGCCTTAATTAGTTACTTAACCTCATTAGGCTTCAGTTTCCTCTAGAACTCAGCGGGCCTATGAATTTTGATCTACGTGTTTCAATTTTATAGTTGTATTGTTTTTCCCAAATTATTGATACTGATTTTGTTAAAAAATTAATTATTAATGTCCAAGTTCAATTCTTGTCAGAGTAACTATACCAGCCTATTGCACCACCTTAAAAATCACCTGAAAATGATTTTCCACCTTAAAAATTCTCTGCCTTTGTGAATAAGTTGAATTCATTTTGACATTCTGTCAAACATATTGAAGAATTTCTGGCTCTCACCATGTTCTGTGAGGCAGCCAGGCCTCCCTGGGAGTCACAGGTCTGTCAAGAAGCAGTTGCCCTGGTATAGATTTAACATTGAAAAGGTCATAAGCAGCACCTCATGTATTCATGAATAGGGGGAGGGCCAAGCGTGGTGGTTCATGCCTGTAATCCCAGCACTTTGGGAGGCCAAGATGGGAGGATCATGAGACCAACCTGGCAGCATAGTGAGACGCCATCTCTACAAAAAATAAAAACATGTAGCCAGGTGTGGTGGTATGCACCTGTAGTCCCAGTTACTCAGAAAACTGAGGCAGATGGATCATCTGAGCACAGGAGATTGAGGCTGTGGTAAACCATGATCATGCCACTGTATTCCAGCCTGGGTAACACAGTGAGACTCTGACTCAAAAAAAAAAAAAATTAATAGGGGAGGGGACTTTCTGTTCTTGCAGGGAGTTGTAAAGCATAGGTTATGACCTTGCCTTCAGATCAGGCAATGGTATCATTCTTACCCCTGTCTCAAGGAAGGTCAGAATAAAGAAAAAAGCCAATTCTTTTTCAAAAAGAAATTTAGTATCAAAGGTCCGTGTTCTTTCCACTGAAGGATTGTAACCCTTGATGTGACCCTTGCCCTGACCTCACTCTGCCCAGGTGCTTACATATTCCTGTGCCAGTGCCATTTGTTAGAGGATGCTGGTAGGAAGGTTGCATGCTAGGAGGGAGCTTCCAGATTAAAGATGTATTTATACCATTACCTGGGCTGGAGCTGGACACTGTGTCTACCTATTTACCCTTGATTATAATATTGTATAAAACATTGCTATGAAAAATACACTTTCAGAGGACATTTATAAATATAATATCCTTACTCAGGAGAGTATTCTGCCTGCTGCTTGCCCTGCTAGTGGAAGATCTGACCCTTACCCACACAGTAGGGTACAGGACCAGCCCGTGTGTACCAGCCTCCTGTGTTTGTGTCCTTCTCATCCTTGTCTCCTAGCAGAACGACCTGGGAGGCTGCAATGGGACCTCGTCCATGGCCGTGATCAAAGATTACTATGCACTGAAGGAGAACGAAATCTGTGTGAGCCAAGGTGAGGTGGTCCAGGTCCTCGCCGTCAACCAGCAGAACATGTGCCTGGTGTACCAGCCTGCCAGTGACCACTCCCCTGCTGCGGAGGGCTGGGTCCCAGGCAGTATCCTGGCACCCCTCACCAAAGCCACGGCAGCAGCAGCAGCAGAAAATAGTGACGGGAGCATCAAGTAAGTGCCTCGCTGGCTTCCCTGGGAGAGCTGTATGTGGATTAAAAAAATTCAGAAACAAACAAAAGAACACAAAAATGCAAACACATGGTAGGGAATTACTGCTGCTTATTCGCGACAGTGCCACTGGAACCAATGTTTGAGTCCTGGAACCACACACAGCATGAGGGCGTCCAGGCTGGATTGTTCCGGGTGTTTTTTGTTGGTGGTGGCGGTGGTTTTTCCTTCTCGTTTATAATTTTCTGTTCATTTTTCCTTCTTTTTTTCCCCCCACTCATTAAGAAAAGAACCCTACTGAAACCCTAGGTGACAAAAGGCATGCCTCCTGTTGCTACACTTGACCCACCACAGGACTCACTGGACTGGACTTCTATTTATATTGTATTAAGTTACTGATATATATATATTTTTTTGATTGACACCAAAAAATTACCTTAGCACAAATGCCAGACCTGTAAAGGTCACAGGCCTGCTGCTTTCTCCCAGGAGAGAGGGAACTTTTTGGTTGTCTGTGGCAATTCCTCTGTATAGATTGTAACTTTTTTTTTTAATTTACCCCTTCCCTGTCACTTTAATATATGTTCATGGTAATTTGTAAGATATTTCTTTTCCTTATTTTGGTTGCGAAGACCCTTCCGAACACATTCCTGTATAAAGTATTTTGCACTATTTAAAGAAACCCATACGGATGAAGTCAGGTTGTGCAATATAATGGAGAGTCACAATGCTCATCATTGTACCTGTAATGTAACTAATAATTTTAAATGTACTATTTTAAATATGTAAAATAAATTTTCACCATGAGCATGTTTTAATGAGGTGAAAGACTAGTTGACCCTTTTTCCCCCATCTATTCTTAGACTTTCAAATGTGCAAATGATTCTTCTTCCTGGGTATTTTTTTTTTTTTTCTTTTTCTTTTCTGTATTCTAGGAATTGGTTGAATGCATTGGCAGTATTTTCCCCCCACACAAAAAGTGGCTTTGTCATGAAAGCGCCCATCCTAGCCTTCCTTTCTAAATGCTGGTTTTCCCTAACTGAGTTGAGGAATGGTACAGACTGAGTGCTGTGTAGTGGATCCCAGCACCTGGGCACCCCTGAGGTGCTGATGTCAATGAATACCTGGGGTAAAAGGTGCTGTTTGGCTGGCATCCCCCACTGCTTTCCATGCTGCGATGTCATCCGTGACAAGGGTGGAGGGTCTCCTGGGAGCTGTGTGAGCAGCAGCACCAGCAGAACTGCGCCACTTTGGCCCTCTCCCAAGGTCAGGGGATAGCAACTACTGACATCACCCTGGTCTTGCTAGCTAACTACAGGTCCAACCAGAATTCAGCAATGACCCCGAAGGTGCTATAGGCCCAATGCATTTTACTCTAAGGGTACTTGTTTTGGGTGCCTTTTAAGAAGACTTGGGAATAAAAGCCCTCAATGCACCAAAGTTTTTATCAATCAGGGGCCTTGCAGAGCTAACTCTTGATGACTTATGTTCCAAATATCCAGGCAGTAAGCACTTCTTCCTCCTCTCACTTAGTTTTTTTGGTCACTCATTCACACCTTCCATGGCAGGGAAGTTAGGAAGGGTCTCAGACTGGGTGAGAGAGAATAGATTGAAATAAAAATTCGTCATTTTGGTTTCTTGTCAGCTGTTCTTGCACACAGGTTGGAGGGGGCATATAGAGAGGAGCAATTGACTAAAAGTGGTTGTCAGTGAAGCACACTCACCACACCTCCCCAGGGCCTGCTATGACTACAGGGGCAAAGTTGGTTGTGATGCCTATGGGATAAATGTCACTGAAACCCTGTGTCCACATCAGTCCCCCGGCTTGCAACCAAGAGATGGAAGCTCCCCAACCATGATGATGAGTTCTTCTGGGAAGAAGAATCTGAAACCAAGCCTGTTCTGCCACTTGTGCTACTCTGAGTCTTCCTTCTGAACATTATTTTAAACATTTCTAGTTTCTTACCAAGCATACTGGATTACCCAGAGAGTGGTAATAACTTAGGAATACACCCCCACATGGACACATACATATGTACTGTGCTGACTGCCCTGGGAGTCTTTTCAGCAGGGACCTCCCTGACTCGAAAAGTTCTCAGAAAGAGCCAGGGATGTGGATTTGGGAGTAACAATATGAAAGCCTGAAGTCAACATGCAGGTATCCTCCAAGGTTAGCTTCCATGACTGGTTCTCACTTAGAGACAATGGTCAGAGCAAGGTCCTGGTAGACAGAGGATCATACAGAGCCTGCCTACATAGGAGGTAAAGAGGAAGACTGGCTTTTTGAAGAAGCCCACTTTCCCCAAAGATTCAAGAACATGATTGTGATCACTTGTTCCTGCTCAGGTTAATTGCCTGTGTGTTAAGTGATAAGAATTTTTAGAACACCTTCCTTAGGATATCCTCAAATCCTGATGTATCTTCCTTCCTCCTTGATCTCCTATGCTCTCTCCCTTAATGAAGGCTCTTCTCAAGGAGCCCTGCCCACATGGGCCCACAGCTGACAAGGAGACACTGAAGGGAAATCATTTGTCACTTATTCCAAACAAGGTTTAGAACTTTGTCCACACTCTGTGACCACACCTGAAATTGACCTGATGCCTACTCAGGATCACTGATAGACTTTGTGAGTTGACTTTTGGTGTCTTTGCCTTTGAGTCCTAATTTGTGGAACATAAGAGCTCTGTTCTGAACTTCTCTTTAGAGGTCTGTGAAGAAGTAGCTCCCAAACCTCTTATGGGAAGAAAGAAGTTAGGATGGTATGAAAGGCTTTTGCCACTCTCACCTCCTTGAGAGCACACACTAGGTCTTGTCCCAACAGGAAAACTCTAGGACCTCATAGTGACAGACAAAGCCCTATATTCACAAACACTGAGTGATGTGGGGGACATCAACTGAGAAACCCTTTGCCCTAAAATATACAGATAAGTGAGTGGTGCTCAACTGTTATATTAAGTCAAATACCACAGAAAATCCTGCCTGTTCTCCAGTGTTTGAGAGTGTCCATGCCCCAAAACAAAAAATGAGATGAAATTCTCAAAACCATCCTCTTAGGTCTTTATATCTGACCCTGGGAAAGTACCAGTAGGGTATGCACTATAGAATATACTTTCCTATTCTATCTTTCACTCCCCACTCTTCCCCATCCACCATCCCCCTTACGAGAAGAATTCCTCAGTCCTATAAGCCATCATCAATATGGTATAAAAACCTCCCATGGTAGAGTTTAGTAACCTAGCACTCATATTTTCTCAAATGCTGCAGTCAACCTTGCACATCTACAAGGAGGGGTCAGAGTTCATCCTCGCTCACTTCCAGTTGGAAGCGAGGGCAGCTGGCAGCCACCACGGGAGCTGGCATGCGGGTCTGGGGCCTCTGATGCCAGGGCTGGATGGAGCACCTCACCTGCTGACTCACCCCAGGGTGATGAGCCCACCCACCACCTCACTCTGCCCTGACCTGCCATTTTGATTGGTGCATTTTTTGGTACAACAGGAAGTCATGTTCATGGCATACTCTACGCATGAGAAAGCGGGCAGAAGTGGAGAACACGGGTAAAAATGAAGCCACAGGGCCTCGTAAACCCAAGGATATTCTGGGCAACAAAGTCTCTGTTAAAGTGAGTAAGGTATTCCGGAGCGGTGTTCCCACCTCTCATCCACTCCCACCCTGCAGCATTCTCACAAGGCAATTTGGGTGGATGGGGATTTTTTTTTTTCCCAGAATGGGGACCAGAGGGGAAGTAGTTTAGCAGGATGGTGCATGCAAGATCAATTTATTTTTTATTTTTTATTTCTCCTGGCAACTTCGATTCAAGTAAGTACCTCTTTTTTGTTTCTTTTATACCTTTCTCCTTATACTGTGCAGATGTTTTATAGCAAAATTATCTGCAGCATTATTCTCTTAGAAATGCAAGATGCTTGATTCATATGAAATTTCTGAGAGCTGCCCATTCAGTATCCTAGGTTTGAGAATACATGCAGGTTAAAGGGATGAGGGATACCTTCCAAACCCCCAACCCTGTGAAGGCTGAGGTTTGGAATTTAAGGGCTACTGTGTCCTTAGTAGAGTTTTATTTCTTTTCCCAAGAGTTCAGACGACATCAACTTTAGGCCATTTTACTTGCCTCCCCGTACGTATGAGCACAGTAGGGGGCACATCAGTGAAACCCAGGTTATTTCTTTGAAAAAACCCATGACTCACAAATTCTAAGTTTGGCAGACCCTTATTTTTCCCTATCTTGAAACAATATTATCTATTTCTTTAAATTGGGCCCTCTGAAAAGATCTGCCTCTGGGCAATGGAAATTAGACAGTAGTTATTTAATTGTGTTATCATGTGCGATTATCTACCTGGCACTTTCTCTTCCTGAGCAAAGTAAGAACAACTAAAACCTGATCTAAATGTCCTTCTTGGGGAAAAGAAATTATATGCCCGCCTTCACTCTCATCTGGGAAGTCCAGCCTCACAGACGACAACAGTTTAAATTCTGCAGCACTCATGCTTCATCTGGCTGCTTCCATTGCTGTTTCCTGTGAGATAAGCAGCTGTACACCCCCCAGCCTCCCCTCCCTGAAAAGAGCATGCTGCTGCCCTTGGTAACTCGCATTCGCACCTTACAAGCACCTAGTTTTTTTCTCTGCCCAACTTCCCGTCTCCCATGCTTCTCTGAATTCTCCTCTCTCTAGCAAGAGCTACTTGTGTTCTAACTGTGTTCTCTTTCTTCCCCCTTCCTCATGCTGCCAATCAAGGAGACGAACAGTTCCGAGGAGTCAGAGTGTGATGATCTTGACCCTAATACTAGCATGGAGGTAGAAGCAGCTATTGTTGTCCTATTTCCTACAATGATTGCCTTTTTTGATGTGTTCTCTAACTATGACCTTGCTAAAGTGGCCAGCCATTCAAGGATACATTGTGATGTTGTTGTCCCATCCCAACTGAAAAAGAAAGAAACCAGCAAAAACATAATTCAGCTCGATTTGGGTAGAAAATTTTATCTAGATGTCTTTTTAAAAACAAAAGCATGTCGTTCTCTTGAATGCTTGCTGAATATTTTCTCCTTTGGCAGGTTTGGCTTTATGTAGAAAATATCCAATTTCATTATTTGAAACTTAGAGCACATATTTCATGGAAAACAGTACTATAAATAATGGATGGGTCCCAGCAAAATGACAAGAACTCATGTGGTGTTTAGTTTCTCCTCTTGTGTTTTCCCCTCCCTTCTTCCTCATTTTCTTTCCCCTTTAGCCTCTTCCTCTAGTCCTTCTACTGGGATCTCTTTCTCCCTCAATACCCCAGCAAAATCATGGGTTAGGTATGGCTTTGTGGGTGGTCTGGCACTCAGTCACTATGAACAGCAAATGAAGTGGGATTGGAGCAAGTCCGGAGCACACCTTGGCTGAATCCCCAGGCTCATGGGCAGTGGCTGTGCTCACCGGGGACAGCAAGATGCCCTGAGGGGACAACCTCCCTCCTGGAGCCATGGCAAAGGCCTCTCCAGAGAGGATGAGGCTGAAACACAGCACAAGGAACCTTCCTCACCCTCCAGGGCCTGGGCATGTGGGAGTGGAACCACACCTCTATCAACAAGAAAATCCATTCCACTTCTAACTCACGTACTTTGCCACTGATTAATAGCCATCATAAATTTACAAACCCTGGACCACTGGGGCAAATGCAGAGTTGACTTTCCTTGTCACTTTGTCTTTCAGAGTAAACTGTATTGTTTTCTCCAGATCTGTGCCTTCACCCTCAGTCATGGATACAAGTTTAGAGATTTCCTCTAAGTACAAAATAGAGAGAAAAAAAGTTGAACTTTTCTCTCTGTGCAGTCCTAAGCTTTCCACTCAATTAGATGGACTTTTCATATTCTTTATTCTAATGTAATCTAATCTCCAAGTCCACCACCATATTATAACAACCTCCACAAAACCCAAGAGAGACCATGAGGCCTAAGAACCGGTAAGTCAGCTTTGGATGGAGCCAACTGAGTTGAATCAGGCCAAGGCAAGTGGTTGAAAATGGAAGTTCTGCCAGGATAAGATGCTCCCTTGTGGATGTGGGTATTGCCACAAAGCTAAATCTGGCAGGTGTGGGTCAGTACAGTGCTCCACTGTGAGAGGAAGTGGATATGGCATGCATAGCCTTCACATGTCTTAGAGAATAAGGAAGCCAGGGGAAGTTTCAGGGTCTGCTTTCCCTGCATTTCACAGGATAGGCACCCGCACTCTTGGAGCCACACCTGTCAGCTTTTGGATGCCAGCTGGCTCCTCTACCCCTTGACCGAAGTATTGCTGGCATATGTTAACGATTGTCAACTGCAAGTAGAGGAAGGCCAGACTGAGGCAGGGAAAAAGCCAGGTATCTGTGTTCCAGAATTAATTTGGGACCTTGTCTAGCTCTTGAGGAGAAAAATAGTGATTTTCTCACCCTGTAAAGGAAGATGTGGGCACAGAGGGATGAGGGACCAGGTAAGCAGTGCACATTAAGAAAGTTAACTGGTAGCCGGGCTCAGTGGCTCAGCCTGTAATCCCACGCCCTGGGAGGCTGAGGTGAGTAAATTGCCTGAGCCCGTGGGTTCGAGACCCACCTGGGCAACTTGGTGAGACCTCTTCTCTACAATAAATCAAAAAACTAGCTGGGCGTGGTAGCGCATGCCTGTAGTTCCAGCTA
>NW_007259573.1:971400-1024757 GCF_000164805.1 Carlito syrichta | reverse complement strand
AAAAAAAAAAAAAAGAAAGTTAACTGGCATCACAGATGCTCCATTCTGCGTTTAGATAGGAAAAAGCACGCATGTGCATACACCTTAGCCTTGCTTTGCAAACGGAACACATTTTTAAGGTTCTTATTTATCCAAAGCTTTTAGTACTTTGCGTGGGCTGAGTAAGATGGGTCCCTGGGAGGTGGTAAGGGGGTGCATAAGTAAAGATCTGAGAATGTTCATGCTGAACAGAAGAAAGCCAAAAATTGTGTTGATGCATATCCAAAATGTTTTCAAATACAGTTGAGGCATAAAGTTTCCTTTAGGCAAAAATTTCAATTGACCAAAATCCTCAAGGAGGCATGTGTTTGGAAGCTGCAAGTATTCTGGTCCATCCAACGTTTTCATAGTAGGTGTGCCTGCAGCCCTTGTAGATTCCATATAGATCAGCAGTTCCCAACTGTTTTTGCATCAGGGTCCAATTTTGTGGAAGACAATGAATCCACAGATGGGCGGGTGAGGGATATGCAGTCAAACCTCACTGCTAACATTAATCGGTGTCTGCAGCTGCTCCCCAGTGCTAGCATCACCACCTCAGCTCCACCTCAGATGACAGGCCTTTGAGTCTCATAAGGAGCATTCAACCTAGATTCCTCACATGCTCATTTCACAATAGGGTTTGCAGTCCTGTGAGAATCTAATGCCTCTGCTGATCTAACAGGAGGCAGAGAGCTCAGGCAGTAATACAAGCAATGGGGAGTGGCTGTAAGTACAGAAGAAGCTTTGCTCACACAATCACTGCTTACTTCCTGCTGGCTCCTAACAGGCCATGGACCTGTGTTGGTCCATGAGCCAGGGGTTGGGAACCCCTGATATAGACCTTTCTAAGCCTCATGACTCTGAACATGTGACCAGCTCCAAGTTAACTCTGAGCGTATGAGCAAGTGGAGGGAAAACAAACATCTTGGCTAGTTTAGTATTTTCAGACACAAATAACAAATACGACATAGAAAATCAATCTGTTTCACGAGTTGAGACTTTTCGAGCGCTTCTTAAATAGACCCTTATTACAACATACATCACAGAAGAAGAACACGGCTAGGAGCTGAAGAGAGCCACGCCTTAAAGACCCAACTTGAAATATAAATGGGCAGCCACTTCGTGAGGGCAACTCACTGCTAATAGGATCATTTTGGGCATTATACCGAATGATCAGACCAAGCCTGGCCCCCGACCTCACCCTTGTCTTCTGTACTTGATGCTACCATAGGTGTTGTGTCTTTGGGAGAGTGTCCTGTGCTCTTAACTGAAGTCCGGGCTGCAAGCCTCTGTTCCTGGAAACCCAGCTGACATCCTGGCGCCATGCGCCTTATGCTCACTGAGTGCTAGGTCTCCAAATGCTAAATCCTGCCTGCTGACTGACCGCCCTTAACCTCACGCCAGCATGTTGATACCAGCCCTAGCTGTGTATAGGCTCTTGTATCCTGCCTCCAAGAGAATGATGTCACCAAAGCATTCTTTACTTTTTCTCAGCTAATGGAGTTTCCTGGGGTCTTTACTTACACACTGGCTGCTTGCTCCCCTCAGGCTTGCATATGTCTCACCATAGTATTTTGGGAGATATTAATTTGCTTCTTAATTATCCTTGAAAGCTAATTAAGAGAAAATTAAGCACCTTGAATCCTAGGAATCCAATTTATAGAACTTTCCAGGAACACCCAATTACGTAAAGGGAGGCACTTCTTCTCTAATGTTTCCATTGTTTTCCTTCCCCTGTTTGTAACTCTTCTCAAGTACAACCCCTGTTCCCAGCAGCGCAAGCTACACTGGCAGCCACTGCACACTGGCTCTAGGTCTATGCCATCCCCTCATGGCCTAGCCTCCTGCTGATCCATGACCATGCCCCACGGAAACCTGTTCTAAAAATGACAAGTGTCTGTCCATAGTTCAGCTTACTTCTTCACCTTGCACTGATTAAACTTTGAGGGCGGGAGAGAAAAGAGGCATCGTATGTGAAGGAAATGTTTCTACATGGACGAAGAGCCCAATCAAACTGGAAATCAAACACTAGTGTGCCTTGGAAACAGGTTCATATTAATTCATTTTTTCCAGTACAGCTTAGACTGCTGAGTGCCTTTTGCTGGGCTGAGAATCACACGCCCACCAGCTTCCTCAGTCCTGCCCTTAACCCAGTGTCTGCCCTGAAACCCCACACTGGAGCCCGTCTCAAGTGTCCATGGTCAGCATCTGCATCTCTTTTAGCCAATGCCTTTCTCAAATAAGGCTGAATCCTTTCTGGGCTTGGGTGGAGTTTTTTAGGACCCAGCTTGCAGATTCCCACATCCATACCACCCCTGGAAATTTATCTGAGGACTGTGTCAATGCTTGAGTTTTTATACCTGCCCCACAGCTCCGGCTGCCACCTTGCCTCCTTCACAGAATGGGATTGAAAGACCCGAACTGGCCTCTCAGTCCTGGGCCTTTCTCTTCTTGGATAAGGATGTTCAGCCCAGCTTTTAGGTCAAGCCCAATTAACGACATGCATTTTAACTTTAAAAAAAAAAAAAAGCCCAATACCACTAGCAGAGATGGTCAATCCATCAGAGTAAGAGGCTGTCATCATTCTAAAAAGATTCCACCTCTGCCCCAGCCATTCAGCATGCTGCCAGCCTCATCCACCACGGAGACTAAGTAGATGTTACCCTTGGTCACACACCCGCCATCGGATATTTAGCCCAGGGAGTTAAGAACAGGGTTGGGATCTTGTGGGAGACAACTCTGAAAGAGGAAGGAGAGAAAGCACTTGGAAAGGAGAAGCTGATTTTGGAGGAAATTTCCAAGCGGAGGAACAGTCACAGACTTTCAGAGTCAACAGAACCTTGGAAACCTTTACCCCATTCCCTTCATTTATTTTTTTATTGTAATAAAGTCTACGTAACATAAAATTTACCATTTTAACCATTTTTAACTGTACAATTACAGGTATTAAGTACCTTCACAACGTTGTGCAGCCATCACCACTGTCCATTTCCAGAACGTTTTTATCACAAACAGAAACTCTTTAATGCTCTCACTAAACAACTCCCTATTCCCCTCCATCTCCCCAGCCCCTTCACTTTTAACAAAAGCAACTGAGGCACAGGAAGTTGTACTTTTCTGTTTGAAGACTAGAAGGTGCCCTGAGGCAGTTTCTGATTTTCACTGGCTGTCATCCCCCCACCTGCACCATCCTGCCGCAACTTGGAACACCCTATCCCAGGTTGGTTTTAATTTAAAACACGGACCCTGGCAGATGAGAAAAACCTATCTTCTGGTGCCAGTTTTTCTGTATAAATGTGTTATTCAATTTTCCAGCTCAATAAAGAGGAATATTATTTCTGCCTATCTTAGCTTTCCAAGGCTGAAGTATGATTTAAACAAAAATCACACAAAGGCAAGATCACATGGAAAGAACTCTGGAACTGGAGTCAGAAAACCTGGATTCTAGTCCGAATAGTGTCAGCTGCGTGACCGTGGGCCAGTTGGCCTTTCTGAGCCTCAGTTTCTCTGTGGAAAGTTGCACAGTTCCAAGTATACAGGTGTTTATATAGTGATGTGTTACCCTTTGAGCACCTTGCACATCTAAGCTGTGCCATCAAGGATCTTTGCTCCAGCACATCCGATTTTGAAAACAATTAGACTACTACAAAAGAGGAAGTGGAAGATTCCATGCCTTGCCCTGAAACTTGCTTTTTAGTGGGTGCGGCAGGAATGCCTCCGCAGATTTCCTCCTGAGACTCAACTGAAGTATCTATTCCTGGCCCTGGGAAGTGTTCGAGTGGCCAGAGCCGGCCCTACTTTCCTTCTCTAAACCCACAATTCCCTAGCCCAGCTCCCTGGTCTTCAAATTCGAAGAGCCAGCCTGCTGCCCCCACCTCAGCGGCTCCAGCCTCCTCACCCCAGATTCAGAGCTTCAGAATAACCTGGCCAGACAGACTGAAGGAAACTTTTACACCCCCAGTCAGGTGACAACCTCCTGGCATTGCCAGTGTGTTTCCACTGACGCCAGTTTCTGCATTTTATAAAAATAATTTTTTTATGAAAAGAACCCTTTGGAGAAAAAGCAAGTGCAGCATCACATTCCTCTCGTTTTATTTTTACAAAATATTTATTTTGTAATCTATCTGATGGGTTTGGCTTGAAGACTCTCTCTTCCCGCCTGACTGTTCTGACTCTCCATGCAGATTGACTTCTATTCCTATTCCGCCGCTGAGAGAAGGAGCTTAGCTTAGCTGGCACTTAGCTGGAAGAAGTAGGTCTTCCACTGCATATTCATATCTATTGTTTTTTTTGCTCCTTACAACCACCCTGTGAAATAAGTAGGGTGAGATTTCTTCCCCTCCTAGAAGAATCAGGTTTAGGGAGGTCAAAGTCCTACAACTAATAAAAAGAGCAGGTCTTGATTGTGGTGCCTTCAGAGGCCTCACTTGGGATGTGATATGGAAGAAGTCTGCTCACTATGGCTCAGTTCCTCCTTTGTTGAAGTCTGCTTTCAGAAGGAGAATTTCTTCATCAGCAATGTTTTTAATCCCTTGACTGTTGGAATAGTTACTTGGCCTCACCTGCACTCTTTCCCAATGTCTCAGGAACCCAGCCATAGCAACCAAGAAAGGAAGTCCAATTACATGGTTGGAAACGTCTCAATTAGTTTTCTCGGGCCAACATAGTCAGCACACCCTGTCATGCGTGTCCTGTGGCATCTTCATCCTAGTCCAGAGGCCTAACTTGTTTCATTTATGTTGTACATTAATGAGATTACAAGGTGCCATTGACCCGGGAGGAGTTTCTCTACAAGCCTGCACTTGAAGGAGCAAAGACCACCACCCCCCACCATACTCCCATGCTGCCAAGGTTCACCTTCAGGCTCACTCAATATGAGTTCCTACTCAGTTCAGTATAACACAATTTAAAGAATACAAAGCATTGCCATGAGTTTTATGAGTGCTAACAAATTATGCAAGATTGGTTTGCATGCTTAAAAAGCATACAGTGGAAGGAGGTAGGCATGATTAAACGCCTGTGTTGCATAGCAAACTTTAAAACTTGCTCTAACAGAGCTGTGGACAGGGACTGATTAATTCTGCCTGGAGCCATTCATTCATTTATTTATGTACCTACTCAGGCACTGGGCTCACAAGAATAGTAGCCACTACTTAGCAATCTTTCCTGTGTAACTGGCACTATGCTGAGCTCCCAACAGCATCCTGACATAGTCACTATTATCATTATTCCCATTTTACAGATGAGAAAACTGGAGCACTGAGGCTAAGTAACTTTCCCAAAGTTGGGTAATCTCAGGCAGCTTGTCTCCCAGGAAGCCTGTGAGTGTGGTCATTGACACATGATGGCCATGTGTAGACTGGATGAACTAGCAGGATATAAGTAGTCTTAGAAAACAGTAAAGGGTGAGGAAAGGCCATGAAACAAAGGCCCTGAGGTGTGGAGGCATCTAGCACATTTCAAGAAGGTATATGGTCTCTGTACCTGGACCCAGGTATGTCGGAAGAGTTGTAGGAGATCAAGCCAGGCAAATGGGTGGAGACCAGACAGACAGCAAGGAGGGACTTGCTCCATGAACTGCAAGGAACAGCAGGAGGGTTCTAGACAGAGTCAGTATGATTCATTGTGTTCTTTTTTTTAATTGGAGTCTCGCTCTGTTACCCAGGCTGGAATGCAGTGGCATACTCACGACCACTGCAGCCTTGACCTGCTGGATCCAGATGATCCTTCCATCTCAGCCTTCCAAGTAGTTGGAACCACAGACGTGCACCACCACGTCTGGCTAATTTTTTGATTTATTGTAGAGATGAGGTCTCACCATGTTGTGCAGGCTGGTCTTGAACTCGTGGGCTCAGGCAATCCTCTCACCTGTGCCTCCCAAAGTGCTGATATGCCCAGCTCATTGTGTTCTTGAGGAAGGTAACTGGCACCTATGTAAACAGCGGTGGGGACAGGTAGACCTGTTGGAAGTTGCAAAATACGTGAGGGACCTACAGGGAGAGAGTGAGTGCTAGTGAAAGGCTGAGGAGGAGCAGGAGCATGGGAGAGGCAGGGATGAAAGCTGTAAGTCAGAACAGGAGGCTGGGGAAGGTCTGCAGGATGTGGGCATTCCTACCCGGAGACTCCAAGGACCCCAAAGTCGACCTTCCTCTCCCCCACATCCCCACAGCACATTTTAACCTGTTGTGGCTCCAAAGACTCTGGGAGGTTGTCTCACCCAGTAAAAGAAGTTTGGGGTTTGGAGTATAATCAGCACCAAATCATTAAGAGATGAGACCCCCAAATCACTCATCTATAAAGATGTTATCCAAAGTCAAGATCTTGGCTGCCAGGTTGGAAATGGGACTTATAAACAAGAAGCCATGACACCACCACTGCACGCTCCTCCTCCCCTACCTCCAGTGCCTTCCTGACTGCCAGGCTGCCAAGACATGTGGAAACTAATGCATGCACAGCGATGAACCCCCTTTTGGGTCCTTTCTCATCAACTATCTCGTGAATCCGGTGATAGAATTTTTTTCATTATTCTGTTAAAAGTCATATTTTTATCCTTTTTTTACTTTTGAAGACACATAAATGTTTTCCGAACAAAATACTGAGGGGTGGGGGAAAGAGATCTGGATGAGAAATATCCATAAAAGAAGTAATGTGCTGGACACATGGACGTATACAGAGATCTAAACCCCCAAATTACTGATTATACATTTTTCTTAAAAACACATGGAATTTTTTTACAAAAATAGATCATATATTACTAAATCTCAACAAAAACCAAGAAAACATCATATAGACCAAGTTCTCTACAATGTAATTAACCTAGAAATCAGGAACAAAAAGACAATTTTTTTTTTCCTTTTGAGTTGAAGTCTTACTCTGTTGCCCAGGTTGGAGTGCAGTGGCACACTCACAGCCACCCCAGCATTGACCTGCTGTGCTCCGGCAATCCTTCCACCCCAGTCTTCCAAGTAGCAAGAACTACAGGCACATGCAACCACGCCCAGTTAATTTTTGATTTATTGTAGAGATGAGGTCTCACCAAGTTGCCCAGGCTGGTCTTCAACCCATAGGCTCAGGCAATCCTCTCACCTCGGCATCCCAAAGTGCTGGGATTACAGGCTGAGCCACCAAGACCAGCCACAAAGATAATTTTTTTAAATGTCATATATTTGGAAAGTTTACAACATATTGTCATTACAATTCGGTCAAAGAAGAAAGTTATGGTTTAGGAAAAAAATAATACTGTAATAAATAGTAATAAAATACTTGGGAAGTAAGGAACTAGTTGAAAGGGACAAGTCTGTTGCTTTTTGGGATTAATTGCATTTACATTTTTCTTACATTACAGCTTGTTTTTTGTTCATTAGAAGTGAGCAGAGATAGGAATATTTTCTAAAAGTATTGAAAATCGTGTCTGATTTGGCCACACTGAAAACATGATGGGTTAACCCTCCAAACCAGAAATTATACCTTAATTATTAAAAATTATATTTCTTGTGTCTTTATTTTATTGCCAAATCTCATAATCTAATATCCCTTTCCTTTCTGCTCTGAACGCAAATTCACGTGAAACAAGCAGAAAGGGACTAGAAAGAAAGAGAAGAATATAGAAATTTTGGTTCACCCAAGGTAGTTCTGAGTTGAGTTTTAGGACATTTGGTTTGAGTGCCTTCTGACCATGTTTATTCCTTCAGCATTCTCAGTATGCAGTTTTGGACTATGTTTGGTGACTGGGTGGTGAGGAATCTGGAAAAAATAAGGTGGGGGTGTCTTTCTTCTGGAGTCAGTTAACAACTGGTTTTCTAGACAATACACCCTCACTCTTAAGAATCTTGAACATTGGCTGGCAAGAAAAATAGACACAATTTCCTCAAACCCCAGCTCTTGTTACTCAGTGCTGGTTGATTTTACCTGTAACTTTTGCTCTTACCTCATTGTGCTCCCGTTTAGAAGAAAAAAATAAAGCAAGCAGTTGAATTTCTCTCCAGAAGAAGGAAACCAAGTCACTGATGGACCTCACTGCAGTGGTTCTTGTTTCTTGTCACAGAGGAAGCACTGCTGCCCTCTGCTGGTCAAATAAAACCAGATTTGGGGATCTCTCTCTTTCTCACACTGTGGACACCAGCCCTGTCCTCCTGGACTTGGCCTGCGTTCTCTTGTGCCACCTCCCAGAGACAGAATGTGTGCATTCTACATGAACAGCTTCATCTGTCATCTTTCCAGCCAGTGTTTTGGATCCCCGTTCTCTCCTCCTTCCCATCTACTGCTTTACGTCGACTCCCAACCTGTTTCTAAGGAAGGAAAACATTGGGTTTCAAGAATCATGTGCAGCCTCTGAGTTCCCTTCCAGATCCCAGGCCAACGCCTCAGGTCCCTGCACACACTCACAATGACCAAAAGACAAGTACAATTCCAGTACTATTTGAGCAACCTCGGTTAATTTGATTCTACAATATTTGATCTTTTGCTATTTACAAAATGCTGTGTTGATTGGTGAAACATAAACATGGGAAAGAGTTCCTGTCTTCAAAGAGTCCACAAGTCTTGTAGGGCAAATACCATGCAAGTAAGGTGTTATAATACACACAGCTCATAGTCAGAGCCACACAGTTACTAGCCTCTAGATAAGTGCAGAAAAGAAAGGTCATAACTGGTTAAATCTGAGACATTGACTAACAGATGAGATTCCTGAGCAAGTCATATTCCCAAGTAATGGGAGTGGGAAAACATTCCAAGTTCATGGAAAGACATTTTCTCAGTTCTCCTCCCCCAAATTAGGATCCCACCATTTGAAATTATCATTGATTTGACAAATATCAAGGAAACACATATGTGTCAGGTATTGATCGTGCTAAGCTTGGAGGCAATAATAGTGAACAAAATGACACGGTCCTCGTCCTTATGGGCCTTGTAGACCATAGGGAGCCATAGACAAATACATAGGTAATCAGACCACCATGTGAGAAAGATGTCATGCCCCTCCTCCAGGTCATGCTCTGATTTGTTTCAAAGTAGAAAGAGGAAAAATGAGGAAGGACTCTGTTATGAGCTTAATCCAGAGTCAAGGTTAAAAAACATAATACTTAGCGTGGACATTGCCCAGCTCTTGGTCCTTGCTGGAGGATGTTAAAGAGGAGGACTGGTTAGAGATAGGATGAAAAGAAAGGTGGGGAGCAAAGCTACACAGGTAGACCTTTGACATCAATGACAAAGTTTCACATACTTTTCCTAAGATTCTCCCACTGCACTGAATGCTAGGATGGAAAGTGCACTGGCCTACAATTCAAGAGCTCTCAGCTGGGTACAGTGGCTCACACCTATAATCCCAGCACTTGGGGAGGCTGAGATAAGAGTATCACCGGAGACCAGGAGTTTGAGACCAGCCTGGGCAACATAGTAAGACTTCCCCCCAACCTCCCCACCATCTCTACAAAGAATAAAAATTTAGAAATCAACCAGTTGTGGTGGCGCATGGCTGTAGTCCCAGCTACTCAGGAGTCTGAGGCGGGAGAATCACCTGAGCCCAGGAATTTGAGCTTACAGTGAGCTGTGATCACCACTGCACTCCAGGCTGGGAGACAGAGGGAGACCTTGTCTCAAAAAAAAAATAAACCTTCCAGACCCAGTCCTTTGTCATTCTATGAGCGCATATCATCTAGGAAGTAAGGATAAGTGACACTTGCTCTGCACTTCCTCCAGGGTTTTGGAGGAACAAATGAAGGAGTTTGTGAGTACTTTATGCCAACTATATAATACTATGCAAGTCAGTGCTATTATTACCATTATCAACAATACCTTGCGTCATGTTGGGCTCTTTTCACCTGGGCCAGCCAAGAGGCAGAGGAGGGAAGACAAAAGACTTCCACAAGCCCCTTCCAGATGGAGAACCAGCAATTAAACCTGATTGGCAACCTTTCTCTCCAACATCCCTTTCTAAAGTCTATGCCCAAATTAGGAATATTTGCTTTTTAAATAGTGCACGTATTTAATAATATACTTAACACAATTGGGGTTATGTGATGAGAAGGAGGAATACGGCAAGAAGTTCTTTAAGCATCAGTTTGAGGAGTTTTATAAAAGTACTGCCATGGTGCAGGTTTATAAAGTCCACTTAAACTTTTGTAACATACAAGCCTGCTATGCCTCTTTCGTTTTGTCAGTTTTCTCCTTTGTGAGACTCCTAGCATGCACTTGATGCCTTGCTCCCTTGTGAGTTTCCATCGTGATGGGAAACACAGGCCACTGAATGAAGTTGGCAGCATTCTCATACTGTTCCTGTTCCAGAGTCCTTCTGATTGGGAGGGGGCAGAATGAGGAGAGTGCTCCTAGCTGGTGGAAGGCTTGTCATTAACGTCTGTTAGGAGCTGCATCAAATGCGAGTGTCATTTTAGTTCCCTCTCCCTACTAGACTGTTGGCTCACTGAGGGCAGTGAACATGTTTGCCTTGCTCCCTGCCTGGTCACGACCGCCTAACCAAAGGCCAACTCAGTATAGCTTCATCAAATAAATGTAATCCTTACATCAAACAACCCTTCCAGGTGGACATTTTTATTCCCAATTTACAGATAAAATGTTTTGTTTGTTTGTTTTTCCAGAAAGTAAGAAAGCAGGATTTATTGAGAGGACAGAAAAGTTCCCACCGTAGGAGGTGACCTGAGGGGGTTGCCATGACAAAATGTTTTTAAATTATATTTCAGAAGTTTGCATTCCATCTATGTTTGCAAATAGGCTCTAGTCAAATATTACTAGCCATATACCCAGAATTATTTTATAGATCTCTTGATTCTATTTTGAGATTCTATGTATAATCCAGTCCTAAATGCCTGGGAGAATTAAAAAGAGGTCAAAGACCTAATATGCATTCACCAACATGTATTAAATGCCCGTTATGCGGATGAGGGCCCTGAGGTACACAGGTGGATAACAAAGAATTCCTGTCCTTGAAGAACTTACAGTCTAATAGGTCTGACTATGCCTCTTTTGCCTTTACAAAAAAATTATTACTAAAGTGAGACATGCTGACTGTAAAATATTTGGAAAGCCCAGGTAAGAAAAAAAAGGAAAAAATTACCCAAAGTTCAGATAATGTTCTATAAATCCTGAGGTAGGACCTGTGACTTTGTATTTCTGTGTCCACAAAACTGTGCACAGGACTTCGAGCAGAAGATGAGCTCAGTCAATGCCTTTAGAATGGTGAGAAAGCCGGGCTCGGTGGCTCAGCCTGTAATCCCGCGCCTTTGGGAGGCTGAGGTGAGTGGATTGCCTGAGCCCGCGGGTTCGAGACCCGCCTGGGCAGCGAGACCTCATCTCTACAATAAATCACAAAATCAGCTGGGCGTGGTGGCGCATGCCTGTAATTCCGGCTACTCGGAAGGCTGAGGCGTTAGGATCGCCACGCTGTGGTGGCTGGGAGCGGCCACAGTCTGGGCGACCGAGTGAGACTCCAACTCAAAAAAAAAAAAAAAAAAAAGAATGGTGAGAAAGACACCCTTAATCCCACCCCCATGAAATAAACTGTTAACGTTTAGAAAATACCCTTGGAGGCCAGGCACTGTGGCTCAAGCCTGTAATCCCAGCACTTTGGGAGGCCGAGTCAAGGGAATTGTCTGAGCCCATGGGTTCGAGAGCAGCCTAGGCAACTTGGTGAGACCTCATCGCTACAATAAATCAAAAAATTAGCCGGGCGTGGTAGTTCTGCAGTTCTGGCTGCCTGGAAGGCTGAGGCAGAAGGATTGCATGAGCCCAGCAGGTTGACGCTGGGGTGGCTGTGAGCATGCCATTGCGCTCCAGCCTGGGCGACAGAGTGAGACTGCAACTCAAAAAAAAAAAAGAAAAAGAAAGAAAGAAAGAAATACTCTTGTCTTCCTTTTCTTTGACTAACAAATGGCTGGCTGAGATGCCATTCTCCCTTTTGTACCTAAGCCAGGTAGGCATTTGGCCTCTTTAGCACCCCCTACAGATGCTGTGTTGCTGCTCATCATGTTTACTGGTAAGTTGATTTAATTGGTCAACTGAGGCAAGTCTTTACATCCTCCCCTCCATAGCCCAGAGTCTTTTCACACAGAGGGGTCTCTTAGATGTGGGAAATGCAGTCGCTTTTTCCAAGTGTCCCCCCATGCACCCCCACCCCATCCCAGAAAAGCCTCGGGGTCAGGAAGTTGGTTTCTCCAAGACCAGTTCCCTTGGGTAGAGGGGAACTTTCAACAGGCTCATCAAACCAGGCTGCATGTGGATTCACTTTAGAGAGCTTTCGAAAGTCCAGACACCCAGGCCTCACTTCACACCAGTTAAAACAGTATCTCTAGGCACAAGGCCTAGGCATTGACTTTTTTGTGTTTTTAAAGTTCCTTGGGTCAGGGATTGAAAACCACTGATATAAAGGAAGGCTAGGCTGTGATGTGAGTAGCCTTTTGAGGCTAGCAGAGGGCACTGCAATGGCCAGAGTCCAGACACAGCCCAGGATTTTCTGCATCCCACTTTGTGCAAAACCTGGGTGGTGTCAGTGGGCAATTGGTTTGCAAAGGAGAACCCGAAGAAGGAGATAACATCTTTGTTCCAAAGAGTTCACACGGATCCCTCTGAAAGGACACATAGAACCCATGCATGTTCACATAAGGCATGGATAAATATGGGGAAGTCAGTGTGAAGGCCCAGCTGGGTTATTTTGTAAGGCACATAAGTTTTCTGGCTTAATTATGGAGAAAAGAAGATTTTTGCCAAATAAACTGAGATAAGCCACTTTAACAATAGGCTGCTTAGAAGGAAGATAATTAGAATTAGATAATCTTTATTTAAATAGGTATTGAGTACCTGTTATTTGTCAAGCATTGTGCTAAGCATTTGATGTCCATAATTCATTTAATCTTTGTGATAACACTTTGCACCAGGTATTATTTATCCCTGCTTTATAGTGGAAGAAATTGATGCTAATCAATTTTAAGTAATTAGCATACAATCACATTAAGCAAAACAGATTACCTTAGCCTCTCTGACTCCAAAGCCCATGCTTTTTTACAATGCCAGACTTTATGATCTGGACTTGCATGATTACAGGCAATACAGAAGATGGGGGCTGGGAATCAAAGTGGCCATCCTCTCAAGAAGAAATAACTTCCAAAATGACAAGTCAGCTAGAATGTTTTCCCTACTGAGAAATACCCAGGGTGTCCTGAGGCAGGCAGCATGGTATATACAAACAGTTCTAGTAGTTTCTCCTTCGAACTGGCCTTGTGATCTGGACTTAGTCGACTTTCAAGGGAGGACCTTAAAAAAAGCTAGAATTATTTTTTGGAAGTTGGGTCCCTTGTAGTACCTTGTAGGCCTCCACCACTAGGTAAGTAATCTAGGAATCCATCACATCAGTGTACCAGCTAGTGTTGTTGTGAGAGACTGTGTTCTGCTTCAGTGAATTATTTTTATTATTTTTAGATTCTTTCAACACATTTGCCCATTTTATGATGGGTGATTTATGAACACACCTGCCCAAAAACTGAGTATTCAGCAGTTTTTGACCAAAAAAACAGTGTGAACCCCTGTGCCCCACCCTCCCTATTTACCCGATCCCCCCAAGCAACTTTTTGTTTCTTCAGATGAAAAAAGTCCTCATAGGTAAATATTTGCCAGTAAAGAGGTGAAACAAAAAATGGCAGAAGCTCTAAGAGGCATCAAAATTGACGAGTTCAAAAGCTGTTTTGAGCAATGGAGAAAGCATCTCGATAGGTGTATTGCGTTAAACAGAGAGTAATTTGAAAATGACTGAAGTTTAAACATGTAAGAATAAATACACAATTTTTAATAAATAAATTCTGGGGGTTTTGGGGTCCCTCCCCATATTTCTCATCTGTGAAGCAAAAAGGGTTAAGAATGGTCGTTGGTTTAAATTACCCCATGTAGCTGGGTTCAGTGGCTCAGCCTGTAATCTCGTGCCTTTGGGAGGCTGAGTTAGAGACCCGCCTGGGCAGCGAGACCTCATCTCTACAATAAATCAAAAATGAGCTGGGCGTGGTAGCACACGCCTGTAGTTCCAGCTACTTGGAAGGCTGAGGCGGAAGGATCGCCGAAGCCCAGCAGGTCGAGGTTGCAGTGGCCGGGAGCGGCCACTGCACTCCAGTCTGGGCGACAGAGTGAGACTCCAACTCAAAAAAAAAAAAAAAAAAAATCACAACTTGCTCAAAGGCCACCACAACTTTACAAAAATAAAAAATAAATAAATAAATTACCCCATGCAGGCCTGGGCTACAGGAGGTGGTGCTGGGGACAGGAGAGACAGACAGGACTTCTCTTTCTCTTCAGCCAAAGAAGCTCTGCATTTAGTTACTTGAAGAAAAGTTTCCCTTGCCTGGGGGTGCGGAGAGAGAAGGAAGGACATTTGAAAGGAATTCACTGGGTTAGTTCATTTCAACGACCCTTCCATTTTGATAAGTCTCTGGTTCTCTGTTTTTGCAAATTTGTGGTGCTGGGAAGAATCAGTGCCATCACATTGCTTGAGTGCACACTGAACAGGAGAGTGGGGTTTTAGCATTTGAAGGGAGAAAGAGCAACGGAGGACAGGGGAGGACAGAAAGGCCACCAGCCACTAGCAGAGCTCAGAGTCAGGGGCTGGTACCCGGGCCAGGCTATACGCTGCCAGGCAGACACAGGAACAACCGGATCAGACAGGAGTCAAGCAAGTGCCCTTTGTTGTTAACGAGGGGTTTTGTTACTGCCACAGGAATATAGTCACAACAAAGTAAGAAGTTGGGCTCCAGGCCTCATCTCCCTAAATTGTACTTTCTCTTTACCCAAACAGGGCAAACGTCTCTTGTTCTCTTTTAGTAGTTTAGAATTCAAGCAATTTTCTGTTTCTTTGTGTTTTTCAGATCTTAAATCCAAATTTCATTCAAGAAGGTGAGTTGAAGAGCAGTAGTATTTAGATTGTGGGGATTGGTTAAATAAATTATAGTAAATCCAGCATTAAAGTAGAGCCTTTAAACAACAGTGACATAGTTCTGCATTCGTAAGCAAGGAAAAATGTTTATGATCAACTACTAGATGAAAAAGACTACAGTTTGCAATATGTATAATGGGGTCCAATTTTGATAAGTTTGTTTGTGTAAAGCCTAAAAGGATATATACCAGAATGTTCACAGTTGTTATCTCTGGATAATGACAGCATGGAGCTTGTATTTCTTTTTGCTTATTTGTATTTTCTAATTTTTCTACAAAAACCGTTTATTACTTTTAAATACTTTTTAAAGGAACACAGATGACTCAACAGTGTTATGCTGTTATTTGAATCCTTACACAACATGGGTGGGAAATGAGATGGTCGTGTTAAAATAAATGGCTGTCTTATTCTGAGTTTGTTCTGAATGATGTGAATGTATGTCAATTTGATCACAGTGGCTCCAGAATTCCTTGTGCCATTAGTGGATGTGACCTGTTTGCTTGGGGACACAGTGATATTACAGTGCAAAGTCTGTGGGCGGCCAAAGCCCACCATCACTTGGAAGGGTCCAGACCAGAACATCCTTGACACTGACAATAGCTCAGCCACATACACCGTCTCCTCCTGGTAAGCTGATCACCCTGGCCTCAGCACCAACAGCCCCTTAGAGCAGACCCAGAGGCTGAGTCTGGGATGCAGACTATTTTTTAGTGACTGGTCTCTCCAAAAGAGGAGCCGCCCTGGGGCCTTGTCTAGCTCAAACACTTGGCCTTGATTAAGAGACAGAATGAGTATAAAATGGTGGTCAGTTCAGCTGCACAAGAGTTCTCAGGGCTACGAGCTTCAGGCACAGCCTCTGCCACTCAGGTTGTAGCTCCTGCCAGCCCAATGGACATCTGGGTGGTACCGGCAGACTTATTCCATGTTGCTCAGCACCTTGTAGACATGCCTGGGACCAAAAGAAAGGTTTGCTCTGGATCCACATTAAACAAAGAAAAAATGTAAACCTTTATGTCTCAAGTCAAGCATGAGTCACATTTTTGAAGAGTTTTAGAGTCACTGCCTTACATTCACCCAATTATTAGATGGTCTTTCCCTACGGATTCCCAAGTAAATCTCTAAGTCTTAGACTTCTGAGGCAGTAGTGAAGGCTCCAGACCTGTAGTACAAATGTGGTCCTCAAATCTGGGCATCCTGGTGTTTTTTGTGCCCTTCAAGGTATTGTGAAATAGTGAGATATTTAACTCCCTACCTAAGAAAAATTTTACCAGGAAAAATAATTACTCATTCCAAAATGTGCAGTAGAAAATCAAGCTGCAAGCCTGCTTCTTTTCTTTTTTTTTTTTTGAGTCAGAGTCTCACTCTGTTGCCCAGGCTGGAGTGCAGTGGTACACTCACAGCCACCGCAGCCTCAATCTGCTGGGCTGGGGCGATCCTTCCATCTTAGCCTTCCAAGTAGCTGAAACTACCATGCCTGGCTAATTTTTTGATTTATTGTGGAGATGAGGTCTCACCAAGTTGCCCAGGCTGGTCTCGAAGCTGTGGGCTCAGGCAATCCTCTCACCTTGGCCTCCCAAACTGCTGGGATTATAGGTATGAGCCACTGCACCTGGGCTGCAAGCGTGCTTCTACACTAAAAGGCCATTTAACAAAACTTGATTGCCTCCCAGTCATTCTGTTAACATTATTGTCATGAATTATGAACTTCATGGCATGCTACGGCTTACAGTGGACAAGCAGTAGCAAGCCCTAAATGCTTAAGAAACATTTATGGAGCCGGGCTCGGTGGCTCAGCCTGTAATCCCAGCACTTTGGGAGGCTGAGGTGAGTGGATTGCCTGAGCCCATTCGGTTCGAGACCCGCCTGGGCAACTTGGCAAGACCTCATCTCTACAATAAATCAAAAATTAGCCAGGCGTGGTAGCGCGCGCCTGTAGTTCCAGCTACTTGGAAGGCTGAGGTGGAAGGATCGCCGGAGCCCAACAGGTTGAGGCCGGGAGAGCCCACTGCACTCCAGTCTGGATGACAGAGTAAGACTCCAACTCAAAAAAAAAAAGAAACATTTATGGAAGAAACACCTAGAATTAAGAAACTTTCATTCATTGACTCAATTTGTGTGAATGTGGTGTGGACAAGGACCGTCATTGTTTGCTGTGCCCAGCAGGGACTGCCTGGCCAGGTCATAAATAATGTCAGTGGGTCCAAGAAGCTAGTGTGAGAGGCAGCACTTGGTGAGGATCATGAAGAGCGACTGGATTTTGTGCCTCTGTATTTCACCCTTTCAGAACAGTTCTTCTCTTGGGATGTTCCTGGACTTTATACAGAGACAAGTGACAGTTATCATTTAGGTGAACGAATTTACCTTTTCTTAATTCACTTAATTATTTTGAGGATCCCACATGTAGACTTTAAAATACATTTTCATTCTTGAGTTTTTCCTTTTTTGTACTGTTCATTATTGATCATTGAGACTGAAAACATTCTAGGGCAAAGTTGCTAGTGGTAATAATACTAATGATGTTGTATTACTGTATAGGACTTTAATCACGTTCTAATTCTTATGTCATTTTATTTCTCATTCTGTCCCCATTTATGACAAATTTGAGAGATAGGCTTGGCCAGAAATTTTTCCCCCACATAAGGAAGGGAATGGAGATACAGGGTCAAGGTGATCACCCAAGGTGTGCAGGCAGATAGCAGAACAGAGACTGACCTTGGACCTAAGGAGTCTCAGTTCAGCATCTCGTGCCAAGGCTATGGGATTTTACGCATCAGACAAATGTCTCATTCCTGGAGTCTTGGTCATTCCTCTTTGGTGTTCCTAGTGATTCTGGGGAAATCACCCTGAAGATCTGCAATCTGATGCCCCAAGACAGTGGGATTTATACCTGCATAGCAACAAATGACCACGGGACCACATCAACATCTGCTACAGTCAAGGTGCAAGGTACAGCCAGTCTCTCTGTTAGTCAAACTTTTAAAAATACTTTTTAAAAACATTTATTTTTTAAATTGTAGTAAAAACACACAACATAAAATTGACCACCTCAACCATTTTCAAGTGTCAATTCAGTGGCACTAAGTACATTCACATTTTGGTGCTACCTCACCGTCATCCACTCACAGAATTCTTTTCATCTTCCCAAACTGAAACTCTGTCAGTATCCACTAAACAGTAACTCCCCATTCCGGCCTCCCCACTGCCTCTGGCCACCACCATTCTTTTTCTGTCTTTATAAATTTGTGTTAGTCAAACACTTTAAGTGAACATGACAAAAATGCCCTGAGATCTGAGTAGAAAAGGTTCATTGTGAAAATCCCAAAATAAAGACCTGGCAAATGGACAGAAAACAAATCTTTGCTAAGAGCTGTTTGTGCCCTACAATTAACCTACTCTATAGTCCCCAGTCCAAGCTCTATCTCCGGGGTGCTGTATATCACCCAGGGAAGAACTTCAGGCCACAGGACGTGTCTCCCAGGTCTCCCTTGGGCCTGGAAAATGGTATGCCACTTGGTGGAGAAGGTCATAGGAAAAATTTGAGATATAAGATAGGTGATGTTCCCTAGATGACGTCCTACGTTGGTGTAAAATGCCACGTTCTGCAGACATAGTACTTGATCGTAATTTCTGTCTCCACAGGGGTTCCAGCAGCCCCTAATCGTCCCATTGCCCAGGAGAGAAGCTGCACCTCAGTGATTCTCCGCTGGCTGCCCCCCTCTAGCACGGGAAACTGCACCATTTCTGGTTACACCGTGGAGTACAGAGAGGAAGGTACGCTGTCTCCTCCTGGGAGGCCCTTCAGAGTTAGAAACCGATTTGCCGCCTGTCTTTCAGAAGCTGTTTGTTCTTGTGTCTTCTAACTCAGCTTAGAGGCCGCAGTGCCAGACTACAACTGCTTTCTGATTTCAGAGATCGAGCAGCCATTTTTGTTCGATGAACCTCTCTGACATGTTCTGACCCAGAGCAGATTTCAAAGTGCTTTCACACACATTTCTCTACTTAACACACTCAATCACAGTCAGGCCCATTTTACAGATGAGGAGGCTAAGGCCTAAAAAAATTAAGAGAATGGATGCAGTGGCTTATATCTGCTTTGGGAGGCTGAGGCGGGGGTGGGGTGGGGGGGGCCACTTAAACTCCAGGAGTTTGAGACTAGCCTGGGCAACATAGTGATACCCACTCTCCCCCATCTCTACAAAAAATAAAATTAGCCGAATATAGTGATACACACCTGGAGTCCTAGCTACTTGGGAGGCTAAGGTGGGAGGATGACTTGAGCCCAAGTAGTTCGAGGCTGCAGTGAGCTCTGATCATACCACTGCACTACAGTCTGAGTGACAGAGTGAGACACTGTCTCTAAAAAAAAAATTTAAGAAACACAGGTTGTAGTTAATAGGAGGCAGAGCTGACCCTAGAACCCAGCTCCCTGGTTTGCTAATTTGTGATCTTTCTCCCAGAGAATTAGCTAGGGTAGTATGATCAGAGCTCTCTCTTCCCTGCTCCTAGATAAAATTTAAAGTTTTAAAACGTGTTACATTTGCATGCTTTAAAGTGCATATATTTCTTTACCAGTTAGAAACAACTGAGACTTCCATCTAGTTATCAGGAATTAGTTAAAATAAGAAGCTTCCAGAGAGTTCTAATTGTTAATAACATATCTCTGACTCACATTATAAATTGCACAGCTGAGTTGAAAGCAAATGTCTGCCACTCTACTCCACCCCCACAACTAAAGTCATTCGTTTTGCTCTACTCTTCATTACTCTCACTATTTTAACTCTTCTGTCTTCTTCTCTTTTATTAAACAGGCCTTGTGCAGTTATAACATTTTTTATTTCTGCATCCCTCTTAAGCTGTTCAGTCTTGAGTCTCTCAGGTCAGCACAAAGGTGCTACTGTGGAGCTGGGACACACAGTTCACAACGTTTATATTTAACTTAGTGTTATTCAGGTCACAGTTCACCTTACTAACTAAGCTCTCTTGGGTAATTGTTAAACATTTCTGAGGCTCCGTTTCTTCATGTAAGTAAGATTAACACAGCCTACCTCATCTGTTTTCTGTGGATTTAAGTGAGAAAATTAAATGAGAGAATTATATTGAAGACACTTTCCACAGTATTTTACATGTACATAGTGCTTAGTGCATGTTAATTTCTATTTGTTTCTACTTCTAAATGCATATTTTCTCTCATGTTGTTATTAATGCATAATATATTCTTACAGCCTTATCAAATATCATCACGTGTCCCCTGTAAATTCTGTATTATCGAGGTCTTTCCACTCTCACACTTGCACATCTGAAAGTGGACGAAATCTACAGGCCAGCTTCTTCCACAGCCCTCACTATTTAGTCAGTCATATAGGAAATCGACTAAACTGCCACAGTTGACCCACAGGCTTTCACAGTCCGCTGCAGTGACCACAGCAGTCCCTTGAATTGAATGTGTCAATTTTCCTTTCTTTGTTTGCTGAAGGTCTTTGAAACAATGTTCCTTTGGCTTTTCTCTTTCCTTCTCCTGGGAAACTGTGCACCAGGTTCTCAGATCTGGCAGCAGTCGGTGGCTTCGACCTTGGACACTTACCTCGTCATCGAAGACCTTAGTCCTGGGTGTCCTTATCAGTTCAGAGTCAGTGCCAGTAATCCCTGGGGAATCAGCCTTCCCAGTGAGCCCTCGGAGTTTGTGCGACTTCCAGAATATGGTGAGTCCCAGCCCAGGGCCCCTAGGCAGTGGAGACAAGGCGCCTGGCCAGCTATCACAGACTCCCTGGCACTGGCTGTGCATTGGCATGTCAGGCCACCAGGCAAGAGGTGACCGACCTGGAGCTACTCAGCAGCTTCAGTTAGGCAGCAGTTTAGAGACTTGATGAGGAATGTTTCCATAAAGTGTGACTCCAAGCACCTTGGGCGAACATTAGATCTGCTACCCATGCCTAAACATGTGCCTGCCAAGTTCCCTGGGAGACTGGGTATGTATCCAGGAACAAAGAGGGCCAGGCAGGAGTCATGAGTAACATGAATGCTATCTGTCCCTCTTCTGAGACAGGAATGCAAAGCCTTCTCTCACCTGGGCACCCCTGCCAGGCATACACTTACCTCACAGCACTAGGGGCAGTCCCCTCACACACTGAAATGGGGAGAGAAGAGCAACCTGGCTGAGGATTCCACTGCAAAATGAATATGTGATACTTCCCTCACCTCTGATGACTCCAGAATTTTTTTCAACATGGAGATACTTTTAGGTAGACTTATCGATAAATTAACTAAGATGTCCATATAACTAGCTAAATATGAGTATTTTACAAGCATGGTTCTTATCTTGCCCACCAAGTCACCTGGGTTCCAGGGATGTTTTGAGAGAGGAAACTTGGTTAGCCTAAAGAAATCTCGAAATAGTGAGATTTCGGGAAGTGCAAGGGAGTGGTCCATGTGTGTTGGGGAGGGCAGCAGCTAGGAGGTGCTTGTACTTTGTAAAAGGCAATGGACCTGTATATCCTTAAGTTAAGGGAATTCTGGAGTCTTCAGAGGAGCTTAGGAAGCCCTGTAAGTCCTTGGGCTACACCCACTGCCAGCTGAGCCCAGAAATGCTCTCCAGGCCCACCTCCACTGCCAGCCAAGTTAGTTCTCTCCCTGTGACTTGGCTTTGTTCCCACAGGCCTGTGACTCACTGGGAAACCTTGGTCTTGAGTCTCTGTTTCCTTAGAATTCAAGATGGATAAACCATCTTTGATCTCAGCCTGACCTGTGCTCTGGGCAGCCTGAGGTGACCAGCTCTGGGGTCAGAAGAGCCAAGCTGCTGACTTGGCTCCTCTACTCCCAAGTTACGCACTCGGTCCTGCCCTGGGACAGTCACTGTTGGCCGTATGTTTTGCAGACAACACAAATGCATGTTGGTGTGTGTGTGTGTTTGTGTGTGTGTGTGTGTGTGTGTGTGTGTGTGTGTGTGTGTGTGTGACAGAGAGAGAGAGAAACGTGTGAATCATTGCCAAGGAATTGGCATACCACATAATGCTGCCAAGGGAGCTATTCAGGCATATATTGTATTAAGTTAAATTATTCAATAAACCAGATAAGTTCATTAATGCCGAGAACAGTGGGGTAAGACAGAAAATTTGGGGATGTTTTTCCTTTTGTCCTTTCCTGACCTTGTAACTTTTCCCTTATTTTCTAGCTGCAACCTCCTACAGCCCTGATTCTCAGTGGCTTTTCGAGGCCTTCAAAGTGGGGTTTTTTTTCTTCCTTTTTATTTCTCCTACCAAATTTCTATTTTAAGATATTCAGAAGTCCCTTCTGATTGTCCCTTCTGAGTTTTTCCTTTAAGTAGATAACAGAGGAAATCTGTCATGTCAATTTCCCCTTGAATTTTATATATTTATATATATATAATCACATAACTAGCTAAATATGAGTATTTTACAAACATTGTTCTTATTTTGCCCACCAAATCACCTTGATTCAATGGATGTTTTGAAAGAGGAAACTTGTCTAGCCTACAGAAATCTCCAACTAGTGAGATTTCCACAGTGCAAGGGAGTGGTCCATGTGTGTTGGAGAGGACAGCAGCTTTTTTTTTTTTTGAGACAGTATCTCACTGTGTCACCCAGGCTAGAATGCAGAGTCACAATGATCACGGCTCATTGCAGCTTCAAACTCTTGATTCAAGCAAGTGATCCTCCTGCCTCAGCTTCCTCTGTAACTGGGACTACAGGTGCATGCCACCACACCCACTACTTTTAAAAATTTTTTGTAGACCCACCTGGGCAGCGAGACCTCATCTCTACAAAAAAATCAAAAAATCAGCTGGGCATGGTAGCGCATGCCTGTAATTCCGGCTACTTGGAAGACTGAGGTGGAAGGATCGCCGGAGCCCAGCAGCTCAAGGCTGCGGTGGCCGGGAGTGGCCACTGCACTCCAGTCTGGGCGACAGAGTGAGACTCCAACTCAAAAAAAAAAAAAAATTTTTTTTTGTAGAAACGAGGTCTCGTTATGTTGCCCGGGCTAGTCTCAAACTCCTGGCCTCAAGTGATCCTTCTGCCTCAGCCTCTCAGAGTGCTGGGATTATAGGCGTGAGCTACCTGACTTGGATGATATTTTAAAAATAACATTCCAGAGAACAGTGGCCTTTTCCTACTAAGTTAGATTCCATATTTACTCCTGAGAATTTTGCTATGGGTTATGCTGGAGCTTTACTGTGACCCTTTTCTTTATTCTTATATGACACCCTCAGTATCATAAATGGATTCTCTCTCTTCCAAAGATGCTGCTGCTGATGGTGCCACCATTTCTTGGAAGGAAAATTTTGATTCAGCATATACTGAGCTGAATGAAATTGGAAGGTAATGACAATTTTCAATTCATTCATTTGTGAACACCTAGCAACATCACAACAGAATGATTTATTTTTGTTATTGCTTTTCTGTTTCTTTTATAAATGCAGTCTTTCTACAGTAAGAAAATAACTAGAATATCTATTTGTATTATCCACTGTTCCTTTTCTAATTTCTTTCTTTTTTTTTTTTTTGAGTTGGAGTCTCACTCTGTCGCCCAGTCTGGAGTGCAGTGGCCACTCCCGGCCACCGCAGCCCCAACCTGCTGGGCTCCGGCGATCCTTCCGCTTCAGCCTTCCACATAGCTGGAACTACAGGCGTGCACTACCACACCCGGCTAATTTTTTTTTTTTTTTATTGTAGAGATGAGATCTCACCAAGTTGCCTGGGCGGGTCTCGAACCTGCGGGCTCAGGCAATCCACTCAGGATTACAGGCTGAGCCACCGAGCCCATCTCTAATTTCTTTCTTTCTTTTTTTTTTTTTGAGTTGGAGTGTCTCACTCGGTTGCCCAGACTGAAGTGCAGTGGCCGCAGCCTCGCCTGTTGGGCTCCGGCGATCCTTCCACCTCAGCCTTCTGAGTAGCTGCAATTACAGGCATGCGCTACCACGCCCGGCTGATTTTTTGATTTATTGTAGAGATGAGGTCTCACTGCCCAGGTGGGTCTCGAACCCGCGGGCTCAGGCAATCCACTCGCCTCAGCCTCCCAAAGGCGCAGGATTACAGGCTGAGCCACCGAGCCTGGCTCTCTAATTTCTTAAGTTGGATGTTTTATTCATCAACTCTCAGCCTTTCTTATTTTTTAGTATAAGAATTTAAGGCTCAAATTTTTCTTCAAAGTTCAATTTTAGCTATAGTGCCCAAACTTTGATATGTGGTATTTTCACTTTTATTTAGTTGCATGTATTTTTTCTTCAGCTATAAATTTTTCTTTGACCCAGTTATAATGGAAAAATATTTTAATATCTATGAGATTTTTTTTAAAGTATCTTTTTGACAATGATTTCTAAATTAATTTTCATTGTAGTCAGAGAACTTAATCCACATGATATTAATTACCTGTTTTTTGTTGGGACTTGCTTTATGAATAGTACATGGTCAATTTTTGTAAAAAGTTCCATGTGTTCCTGAGAAGAATGTATAACCATGAATTGTTCACTTCAGGTCTCTACATTCTTCCTTGTGTCAAGCACATTAACTGTTTTATGAGTATTCCTAATCCAAATCCCACTCCCCCACATACACATTGACATCTCTCTGTCTGTTTCTCCCTCTCTCTCTCTCTCTCTCTCTCTCTCTCAGTATTTTGATTAAAGAACACCTAGTGTGTCCTTTAAAATATTTATCTTTTAACAGAAAATTTTAAAAATCTATCACCTAGCTCATCAAATAGTTGATGGGAAAGAAACACAAGGGGTTCGTCCTATGCATGCACTGCTCTGGGTGGTCTGGGTAAGAGAATGTGGGGAGATTTCACAAGTTGCCCACGCCTTGGATGTATGAATAAAAGAACACCCACTAACAATGGGCCTCTGGCCTTGGAGACCTGAGTGAGTCAGACCAAGCCAGTCATGGGGTCAAATGAGAGCCAGTATCATTTTGTGGCAGAATTGCCCAAAGACTCAGGTATTGGCAGCATCGAGTACCTCTGGTAGAAGGAGGACACAAAAATTGGAAGGACTGGCTGAAACTGTTTGAAAAGAAGTTGTGTCTCAAGAGGGAGTGAAAGTAGATGCCTGTGGTTCAGTCTGCCATCCTTACCTGGAGGCCTAGTACTGCTACCTTTTTAGAGTCTCTACAGGCAACCAGCTAGCATTCCCAAGGATAAGTTGTTGGCTCCAAATCTCCCCCACCTCAGCTTCAGGCACCCATATGATTGTCCTTCTCCATCCAGGAAAAGACTGGAGTTTTATTCTCTGGAAAGGAAAAAACAGACCATCCCTGTCCTTGGGGATAGCAGGCTCAATTGAGGGCAATGGAGCTAGACTGAAAACAGGAAGTATGAGATGGTATGCATGCTGGATACTTAGAACCCCAGCGCTTGCATCCACTGGACCTCCGGAGGTGGACAACCAGGGCTCCACCCTCTAGGGTAGAAAGCAGGAGGCTCTTTCCTGGGGACTCTGAGCAGCCCAAAAGGAAAGACTTGACAGTACTAAGTATGGAGCTTTGCCAACCATACAGCCCCGTCAGATCACCCTGTAGTAAAGTAAGAGTTGACAGACTTCACCCCCACACTCAGAGCTTCCAATAGCTTTTTAACCCTGAACTTTTAAAATGAGCCAACTCTTGATGCCAGTCAAGTTGGAGTAAGCCCATTGAGGCCTTTATCTCCCACTGATTATATCCCTGAACAAAATACAAAAAACAATGGCCTGAGGGTTCCGGGCTGGTCTTTCACAGTTCCCTCCTCTACTCCTGGGTTAGGGCGACTCGTGGGCAGGCTTGGATGACCCTGCCTTGGGACCTTGCTGGCCTTCCCTTGATCTGCTTCCATTGCTGAGCTGTGCCCCTTCTACAATACTTGGGTCTTACCACCTTCCATAGGCAACAGCTGCATCTGGGAACCATTCTGTTTCAGGGGTTAGTAATCCTGTCATATGTGATAGTGGCAGGGTGGCTACGTATTTCCAAGTGTTTTTGTCAATGAGGGATGCAAACTGATGTATTTATGAATAAAATGACATGATATCTGGATTTTGCTTAAAATACCTTAGGGGAAAAGCAGAAAGTAGAAAAGGAATAGGTGAAACAAGATTGGTAAAATGTTGATAATGATTGAAGTTGGCTGCATAGAAGATCTATTCTGCTATTCTCTTTCCTTTTGTGTATTTTAGGGTTAGGGTTGAGAAATTGAGAAACGTTTTTAAAATTATCATTGAGTAGAATTCTGCTTTCTTTAATGTTGTTTTTATTGCTGCATTTTATAGAAATATATATTCTGCTTAGAAAATTAAACTGAACCTGCAGTTGATCAAAACGACAGAGAAATAGGCTGGGCGTGGTGACTCATGCCTGTGATTCCAGCACTTTAGGAAGCCCAGACAAGAGGATTGCTTGAGGCCAGGAGTTTGAGAACAGCCTGGGCAACATAGGGAGACCCCATTTGTATAAAAAATTAAAAATTAACCAGGGACACACCTTTAGTTCTAGCTGCTCAGGAGGCTGAGGCAGAAGAATCATTTGACCCCAAGGGTCAAGGTTAGTGAGCTAGGATCACCACTCAACTTCAGCCTGGACAACAGAGTGAGACCCTATCTCAAAAAAGAAATTATGAGAAATATATTGACTAAATAATTATATTAGTTAGTTTTTTTGCTAAAAGGAAAAATAGGTTTTGTAATTAAGAATATAGGAAAGTAGGATTCCTAATAAAATATTACTGTCTGACCACTTTAGACAAAACTTTACACAATTCATGGATAAAATATACCTAGTTGATTGATGAATATTAGAAAACTCTTTCTCCCTTTTGTTTTTCCAGAGGCCGTTTCTCTATAGTAAAAAAATGCATTCACAAAGCGACCCGCAAAGATGTGGCTGTGAAATTTGTTAGCAAAAAAATGAAGAAAAAAGAGCAGGCTGCTCACGAGGCTGCTTTGCTTCAGCACCTGCAGCACCCCCAGTACATCACTCTCCATGACACCTATGAGTCCCCCACATCCTACATCCTGATTTTGGAACTGTAAGTATAGGTGTCATCTCTCCGAGGTGGTTCCTATTTTGGGGGGTTATTTCTTACACCCAGTTACATTTGTCTCATAGTGTCCAAAGTACTGCATGTAACATGCGCTTGCCCACTACTGTTCCACCAGAACGGTAAGACGCTGTACTTGGGAGGAGAAATCTGGGTTCCAGTCAAATCACCCCGTAGTAAATCATCCAGCTCTGTGACTTGAAGCTGAATACTTTCTAGGCCTCCAGTATCCTCATCTGCAAGGACTAACGAATAACCTTAGCTTCCTGGAGCTTATAGGCATTAAGCTAGATGAATATTGGGTGGAACTAGTCTAGTAAACATGGACTGAGTACTTACTATGTGCCGACCACTGTGCAGACAGGAGCCAGGATTGGGGGAACACAGGTGAAAAGATATAGTTCTTGCTATTGAGGAGTTACAAGCCCAGTGAGGAAATGGATGGTTTCAATATAGCATAATAAATACTAAAAAAGAAGTGCATGCATTGGAGAGGGTTGCGATGTGAATATAGAAAGATGCTTGCTTGGGCCTGAGGTCCAAGAAAGGTTTGTGGAGAGGCAGTGCCTGAGCTCACCCAAGTGCTGGATCTTGTTATGCTGTAACTATGAGCCTCTACTTTGGTGGTCACCAGAATTTCTGGGAGAGATTTTTGCTATCAGGCAACTGAAATTCTGATTCCCTAGTCTAGGATGAGATGTGGGCATCCGCCTTATCTAAAGGCTCTAAGGTTGAACCTGCTGGCTCAGATTCTGTGGTCTTGGAGCAGTTCTACAGTACATTTCTCCCTTAATCACTCCAAGACGGTCAGGGACATGTAATTAACAAGCCTAATCCTGCTCCACTCAACTCTGACCACTCTTACTCCACTCCAAGGTCAGAGGGAAGTAAAGGAGACCTGCATTGGTCCTAGCCTTTGCTCCCATGGAGAAAAATAGAAGCGACCAGTGGGAAGGAACAAGCCAGAGGAGAAAAAGGACACTTGGCCTAGGGGATTTCAGCTGTGATCAAATGTAGTTTCTGACCCTGGATCAAGTTCCTCTGCCTGGGCATTTTGTGGGATGTACCTTTTTTTTTGTTTATTTGTTTGAGTTGGAGTTCTCACTTTTGTTGCCCAGGCTGGAGTGGACACAATCACAGCTCACCACAACCTCGACCTCCTGGACTCAGGCATTCCTTTTGCCTCAGCCTCCTGTAGCTGGGACTGTGGGCGCACACCACCACACCCAGCTAATTTAATTTATTGCTTTTTTGTAGAGATGAGGTCTTGCCTAAGCTGTTTTCAAACTCCTGGGCTCAAGCAATTCTCCCACTTTGACCTCCCAAAGCTGGGATTACAGGCATGAACCATCACACAGCCTGGGAGGTACCTTTAACAGTCTCCTAGACATTAAAGAATAACTGCCTGACATTTGTTAATTCCTCGCTGTAAGAAGGCACAGGGTGTCTAAAAAATCTACCATTTACTTAGCACTTACTTTTGTTACTAATTATGCTTAAATGCCTCATTGTCTCACTTAATCCTTGCATAATCCTCATCATGAAGGAGGGAGTATTATTATTATTTTGTTATTCTCAACTTAAAGATGGCTCATTTCAGGAAAACTAAAAGAGTTCAGATGACTTGCTTCCAACCCCAGCCAGCAGGTAGCAGAACTGGGACTCAAATCTGGGTCTGGCTGACTCCATGTGTCCTTCACAGGCTTTAAGACTGGAAGAGTTGCCCTGAAGGCAAAGGATTAAAAAAGGGATCAAGGACACCAAGGACAAACTTTACCTACTTTCTATTTTCCCCAGCTAAAAACTGACAGATAAAAGTAGTTTGCAAAACATATACGGGACTGTTCGCTATATGTTAGTTAATTAGAATATTGCTAAAGTCTCAGTGAGAGCTTTTATTGAGCAATACAACCTCTTAAAGGGGTGTCAGATCTTTTACCTTGTGAGCAATTTTTAAAGCTAGCAAAATGAAGCAAACCACAATTGTATACATATTATTTTCATTCTGAACATGACACTGACTTTGGACCCTAACTATATGTGTGCGATGCAATACTGATTGTCATTTATAACAGGGAGTAAGAGATCTTAGAGAGCTCACTGACTGTACATGTGGTATTTTTTTGTTTGTTCACAAACCTATTTCCTTTGCCTTTTCGTCCCTACTTTCAGGATGGATGATGGCCGGCTCTTAGACTACCTTATGAATCATGATGAGCTGATGGAGGAAAAAGTGGCTTTCTACATCCGAGACATTATGGAAGCTCTGCAGTACCTCCACAACTGCAGAGTTGCACATTTGGACATTAAGGTAATAAGAAATGGCAACCACTGCCAGGAAAGGGCGCAGTTCAACTCACAGGTCATTACTCTTAAGGAATGCAAATGTAAATACCTTTTATTTACTTAGATTAGAACCCTTATAACTATTAAACAGAAACTAGGTTGTCACACAATTTAAATGCATTATTCATGAATTAATGTGAACACATCAGAGTCACAGTAACATCTGGTGTGAGAGGACATAGGAAAACTTTACCTACCTCATCTAACTTTATAGAAGAAAGACAGTAAATGTCACCGTCTCTTTCTTGCTGCTCAGAAAGAGGCTCCTGTTTTCCAAAATGAGGAATTTATTATTTTCTATTCAATGCAGAAGCATTGAAAGGACAGGACTTTCAATGTCAAACAACTTCTCTAAGTACTACCGAAACTCAAAGTGTAGTGAGTTCATACTGATAGTTGGAAGCCTCCTATGTACTTTGTATAGGGAATTGTCCACACACTGTAGGCTTTATCAAAGAATAGCAGAAGCATGTTTGAAGTAATGGCATCCTGCTGGTAGTCAAAACAGAGAGCTGAACTTCCCTTCTCTTGTCCCTCCTCCTTGGATCTCCGCAGCCTGAAAACCTGCTCATTGACCTGCGGATTCCAGTGCCTCGAGTGAAACTCATCGACTTGGAGGATGCTGTCCAGATCTCGGGTCACTTCCACATTCACCACTTGCTGGGGAACCCTGAGTTTGCCGCCCCAGAAGTGATCCAAGGCATTCCTGTCTCTTTGGGCACAGACATCTGGAGCATTGGGGTTCTGACATATGTCATGCTGAGTGGGGTCTCCCCCTTCTTGGATGAGAGCAAAGAGGAGACATGTATCAACGTATGCAGGGTGGATTTCAGCTTCCCCCATGAATACTTCTGTGGCGTGAGCAATGCTGCCCGAGATTTCATCAATGTGATCTTACAGGAAGACTTTCGGAGGCGGCCCACAGCGGCCACTTGCCTCCAGCACCCGTGGCTGCAGCCCCACAATGGCAGCTACTCTAAGATCCCTCTGGACACCTCACGCCTGGCATGCTTCATAGAACGCCGTAAGCACCAGAATGACGTTCGGCCGATTCCCAACGTCAAGAGCTACATTGTCAACCGGGTGAACCAGGGGACGTAGCCATCTTCCGGCCCCCAAGGTTTCACATGGAAGTGCAGTGTGAACCAAAGTAAGACTGAATGTGTCTGTAAATAATTCTGTTCATTATTTCACTCCATGCAGTTCTCTGGATTGAGAGACGTACCTCTTAAACCTCGTCAGTGGTTATTCAGGGTCTGAGCAGCAGTAACAGTCACCCTACACCCAGGGGCTTTCTAGAAGGTCATTCTGAAGAACTAAAGATGCAAAGCGTTGCAGAAAGTATTAAAAAAGAAGGGCAAGAGCAACAAGAATATTAGCTGTTATAAAATTGTAATTGTATTTTCCAAAATGAGTGGTTATCTGGGCAAAACTTAAGCTCACTCTAGTGAGAATAAAAGATTTCTGCCTTTGCTGAAAATGTAAGCTAAAAGTTCTATTCATTGGAGATGTCATGTATATCAACTATTCTGGTTTAGATGACTTAGATATAGTTTCTTAATAGGATACATATACACATACAGTTAATATATCCCATTCAGGTTTCAGAGTTTTATAATATAGAGATATATATTAAATCAATCATAAGTAACTTTGAGTGCTCCAGTTAAGACAGTAATTTATTTACCGAAGCATTACATTGTTTTGACTAAGCACAATTAGATGACGAGTTTTTTAGAGCATTTTATAAATCTTGTATAGAAATCTTTTACCAGAATCTGTGCATTAAGGGAAAGCAAAGTTACCCTTTTGCAATCTGTGAGTAAGAAGACTTTTTCTGTCAATCACAGGTTATTTGATTAAGATAGGTTCTGTATATGAAACACTACCCCTGAATTCACTGGCAGCTCAGAGTTAATCTGGCAAGAAAGCCTGCCAGGAAATAAGTTCAAATACATTAAGAGTTGCGGGGCTATTTTTGTGTCTACACCTCGTTTGAAATAGGTAAACAAATATAACAGGTTCATACAAAAGGGCAAATAAAAACCTTTCCTACAGTTCCTATGAGCAACATACCAACACTTTCTGGTTTCTTCTACTGCTGTAGAATACAGTCTTCAGAAAGTTGGCCTGCTTTATTTCTAACTCCTTATTGAAGCTAAGGGGTGCTTACCTAAAGGAGGCAGCCATATAGGCCTTTGGAAGGCCTGGTCCTAAGTCCTTTTCAAAGCCATGGAGCAAAACCTGATACATCATCCTAACAGAGCATTGAATTTTAACTGAGATTGCAATACCTGTCACCACTCAGCTGCTATTTCTCTGGACTAAAAGGACTAATTGTACTTTGAGGCCGATGCTGCTTTCTGGTGTATATTCTCCATACAAGATTATTATTAACTGCTCTTTTTCCCTCTGGTGGAAAAAAATTAAAACCTGGGCATTTCATGTTTTTTTTCTTTTTTATTCTTGGGGGGAGTTTTGTTTTTTTGTGTTTGTACATGATCTACTCTTTGTTTTCTGGAATGTGTTTTGAAAAACCACTGTTATACAAATAATATTTTAAAAATGTAACTCAAGTGTTTGTTCAAATCAGGTTTAATGGCAATGCTTCTCTCCTATAATGGAACTGAGAAAATTGAAATCATGCAGTACAGAAGTACAAGCAGAGAATTCATGAAAGATAAGTAGAACTACAAACCCATTTCAATGGAAAAGAAATGGTGACCCTGAACTTCAATATACAAAAACACTTATTCTCACAGTGGAAATGTAAAATTAAAAATATGCATCATTCTTTTCCATTGGTTTCAAAGTTAGCTTCCTCATCCACCCTCCACCACATCCTGTCCAAGATTATAGATTAATAAATTAGTAGAAAGAAAAAGCAATAAAACTAGATAGCACTGAGTATTTTGGGGATTGACCAAATATGTGGAGACTGATGCCAACTGTATGTTTCCTAGTTTTTGAATGGCCCTGGGTCATCAAGGCTCACTCCCTCAGAGCTCCCTCTTGACCAACCTTCCATAGTCTCCATCTGAACCATTGTGTATATACAAATACTATGTGATACAATATTTAAAAGTTTAAAACATATTTACTAAAAGCTCTTTTAGTAAACATGTCTTCATTATGATATCCAGCATGAAGGAGGAAAACCTGTGTTGTGGGATAGATTGAAGGCTCTGAGGACTCCCAATATTCATATAGTATGGCTTGGCAAATTCTATTCTGTCCACTGAGGATGCCTAGAATAAAGATCTCCCTGCTGAGTCATTTTGAATTTTTATAACAAGCTGAGTTTCTGTTCTAGAGAGATAGGGTCTAGGACAATGGTGCACAGATCACAGCAGGAAGGCATTCATGAGATTGTATCAGGGGAGGTGGGGAGCTGACAGTGTTAGAATCCAAGCATTCATGACAGCTTTTACATCAAGGCTGGGAGGATCCAAATGTGGGGCTGCATGGATTCCCCCCCAAGTATACAAGTGGGGAAGTGAGAAGACAGGAGAGGAGGGACATAGAAATGGAAAGTAGTATGATTTTGTTAAATGGAGCCAGAGTACAATCATTAGAATAGATTGAACTTAATAGAGGTCCTAAGAGAAAGGGGGTATATATTTTATATATTGTTAACTGAAGAAAACTAATAGGGAGGCTACCTGTCTGCAAAGCTCCTGGCCCTTCCCAGTGGAATAAGATAGTGGTCTTGGTCTGAGAATTTTCCATAGCAAGTTGGAAATAACAAGGAATTCCAAGAGATGGGACTCAGAAATGTACTTCAGGTTGCTCTGTGGGCAACTGTGGTGAGGGAAGAAGGATCAGGGACCGCTGCCTTGTTCCTGTTTTGGCAGAAAAACTTAAGACTTGGTGGGAGAGAAGAGAAAATGGTCTACTACAATAATTGTGGTCGTTCCTGGTGGGTGTGAACTTCCATCTGGAACAGGAAAAACAAATAATGGTCAAAGTCACAATTTTCTTGCTTGGCTTCTAAACCCGCTGCATAGGGTTTTGAGGGGTTTTTGTTTTGTTTTGTTTTGTAAAGCTGGGATGCAGAAAGAAGGAAAAGATCAGGGACAATCCGTCATAACCTTTAAGAAGTATACTGAATTCCTACATCTTTTACCTTTGTTTCAAGTTATATGTATATCCACTTACAGCTGAATGTGGTAAAATTTTTAGGGAAAAAAATTGTAATGTTGGCGGTGTCCTTCAGGTCTCTCTCAGCCATAACCAGCCTAAGGGGGAGTAGGGGAAGCAGAGGAAGAAGCTGGCTTCACTGCTTTGTGGTCCACAGAGCTGTTCTAAATTGTAGTGCCTTGCAGAGGGGAGGATAGGAGGTAAAGACGTCCATTGCATTTAGATTTGATAAAGCATTTTTTCTTTATTTAAAAAGACCTTTTAAATGAAATCATCTGAATATAGGGTGGGACCAGAAATTCTTGAGTTTCAACCTTAGCTATTCCTGATTCATCTTTTCTTACAGAAAGTCTTTGTTTTTTGGCCCCAAATGTCCCCATTGGTAAAATGGGAATTGGGGGAAGGGGAAGGAGGAAAGACATTAATCTCACAGGAATGTTGAGAAATGACCTTGATTGGGACATTTATAAGATACTTTGATTTTTTTCCAAGTGCTACACACTGCCAGTGCTAAGAATTTTATTGATAGTAACTTTGAACATTCCAGGGTTTCGATATTCATGTCTTTAGATACCATTTATAAACTCATGAGATTAAATTCTGTAAATTGTTTCAATTGGCAGTACTAGATACTCTTTGTCTAAATGTCATTTGATCTTATCCTATAATTTCAATCATTTAAGAGATTGCCCACAGAAAAAGGTTGGGAGAGCTGATGAAGTCTTACATCCATAAAGTGTTTTCTCCAGTATTTCTTGTGGCAGATGCAAAGGATAAGATGCCCTCCAAAGTAACCGCTACCTTCTCTTCTCAAGCTTCATGCTTTGGAAAAATGGGCAGAGAAGACCCCAAACAGCCACTTTCCTCACTTGGAGGACAGAAGTGAGAGTGAAACATCTTCCTGTACCACAATTTATTTTTCACAGTTTCACAGGGATCTATTACAAGAGGCAAATTACATGCACAGAAATGAATTGGATTGTTAAATTTTGGAGGGAAAACCTTGAAACACTTTTTTTTAGATGGTTAGATCTTCCAGGAGCAGTACGTTTGCTGCCCCATAACCTCCATGATTTAGTACCCATAAGTTAGTCATTACTTATTTTTTGCCTAAGTGGAAAAGTATGGAGATTTTAGTTTGTGAGAATATGAAGGAGCAAATATGATATAAACTAAATGGTGGATATTCCTGTGCATTAATTAAAACTTTGTCCCACGCATCTGATAGAGGAGAAAAAAAAATTTTTTTTTTGAGTTGGAGTCTCACTCTGTCGCCCAGACTGGAGTGCAGTGGCCGCTTCCGGCCACCGCAGCCTCGCCTGCTGGGCTCCAGCGATCCTTCCACCTCAGCCTTCCGAGTAGCCGGAATTACAGGCATGCGCTACCAGGCCCAGCTGATTTTTTTTTTTATTTATTGTAGACATGAGGTCTCGTTGCCAAGGCGGGTCTCGAACCCGCGGGCTCAGGCAATCCACTCACCTCAGCCTCCCAAAGGCGTGGGATTACAGGCTGAGCCACCGAGCCCGGCTGAGGAGAAAATATTTTTAACATAAGGGGTCTCTGGAGTAGGTCAGAGGACAAACTCGTCACATCCTTATTCAGTGTGGCTGATGGATTTACTGGATGAGTTTTGAGGAATGTAGACCTTATTCCTTTCTCACATGGGTAGAATCTCTGTGGAGTCTGGGTTAGACAAACACAGTATGTGAGCTTTCAGTGGATTTATTTGTAAAACTGCATCATGATTTTTCTTCGTTATTTAAAGTCTAAGGGTCATTTGGGAATGAATGATTGAACCCAGGGTGGGCTTAGTGAAGATAAAGCTCATACATGCTTCATTGAGAAAAGGAAAACTACTATGTTAACATTTGCTTTCTAAAAAGATTAAAAAAGGGCTGAAATCTTTCATAGCACTAAATGTTTTTAATAAGAAATATTATTCACATGAAGCATTTATACAGAAATAGTAGAACACAGAAATATCATAAGACCATATTTTCTATGAAAGACCATATTCCTCATTGTCAATATATAGAAGTTAGAGGAGAGGAAAAAGCAAACACTCTAAGATAACTTTTAATCTTTAAGGGATATTACAGAAAGCCTGAAATTAATACTCGCAGGTTATTGTATTTTCTTGTCAGCTTGTTTGGGCTGGGAGATTCTAAAATGTTATCAGATTTAGTTTTTATTCAGATGATCAAGGTAATTGTTTAGTCAGATAACTGTTATTTCAGGTTGTGCGGTTAGCTGAGAAAAGGAAGCATGGTAGAAAAAGTACAAATAATAATCCTTGGAATGCCAACCCCCAAGGTTTAGGGTTTTTTTTTCTTTGAGTTGGAGTCTCACTCTGTCGCCCAGACTGGAGTGCAGTGGCCTCTCCTGGCCACCACAGCCTTGACCTGCTGGGCTCCGGCGATCCTTCCGCCTCAACCTTCCGAGTAGCTGGAACTACAGGCATGCGCTACCACGCTCGGCTGATTTTTTTGATTTATTGTAGAGATGAGGTCTCGCTGCCCAGGCGGGTCTCGAACCCGTGAGCTCAGGCAATCCATTCACCTCAGCCTCCCAAAGGCACAGGATTACAGGCTGAGCCACCAAGCCCGGCTAAGGCTTAGTTTAACCAAGCTAATTTGCTAGCCCAGGGAGAGCCAGTGTAGGAGTTCCATCAATTACCTAACTTCCATCAAGAATTGAACCCACGTTCTGGAGCGTTATGGAGACTGTTACTGTGACCTCAGAGACTGTGGCTATGAATCTGAAGATAACAAAACATACACCTTCTCTTACTAACTTAAGCCATATTTGTCATCTGTGATTTTTCTGACCCTGGTGCTTTTACTTCTGTTTCTGCCAAACTTCAACCTACTCTATGGGAAAGGTGAGTGAAAGTAGTAGTTAGGACAAATATGAAGACTGTGAAAAAACCAAACATACTCTTTAGAATGAGATCCTACTCAGAGAACAGTAGTGATCAAAGTGCAAACTGTTGGGAATATGGATATATGTACATCTGTACATGTATATAGTGTATAATATGTATGTATATGTTATTGCTCATATGCAGAAATCTATCCATTTGCAGACAGCCCAGGTGGGTCAATTTTTCTACTGGAAAACCGTTTAGGGCCATTCAAAACTGTTAGGGCTAATTTGTGGAGACAAATTCTAGTCATTTGGGAATTAATTTGCTATCTTTTGAAGTCCACAAAGCAAAACTAACAAAATGTGAAACATAATCGGGCCATCATTTAAGTTACTCTGTTTCCCTGGACTTAGAACTATATTTATATTTGAATTACTAATAATTGATGTGCAAATTGTATTGGCATCTCTTGGTTTTGAGTGGCCCCTTCCCTCCCAAGTCTTTTGAGAATTTGGGGTGGGCTTCTCTGGCCATTCAGATAAAGGGCCTTATTCATAAGTGGACAGGTTTCCCCATAGGGACCATTACACATATACATATAAGTACATACTTCCATCAGGCTTGTTGCAATTGATTTAAAATCACTCCACAGTATTGATAAATAGCTCTATATTTTCAAGGTGCAGAGGAATTCCACAGCCTTAATTATTTCAGTGTCTTGCTGGTCTGCCTTAAGTGTATCTTCTGGGTTTTGGTTGTTTTATTATTTTTAAATTTTTCTGCCGTTGTTCATTTTGTATGCACACAATGTCGTTTTGTAAAGGTAGGTTGTAAATATTTTATTTGTAAGTCAAAATCACTCATGTGTAATGTTGTAAAGTGATGACCTGTTGTCTTGTTATTATTACTACAGTAAATGTTATAAGTTATGGATGAAATTTCAAAATGTACATCTCACATGTTATGCATTCCTATAAATATACTATACTAAAGATATTATATCTGGTCATCTTTTTTTCAAATTAAAACCTTTGTTCAAAGAAAAATATTTTTTCCCCTTCCAATATATGAAAACCTTTGACAAGGTGAAAAAAACCACATTGTTATAATAAAACTTTTGGCCCAGCATTTTAGAAAGAAAGCAAGAATTTTGTGCCTTGGAACAATCTAAGACATTTTTCTATCCAAAAATGTCAAGAAAGCCTCAGGTTGCTGTTAATTTCATTCTTGTGTTTCAGGTTGTAACTAGACGGCTGACAGGCCACCTGGCCTGGATCTCACAAGGGTATGCATTCTGGTGTGGACTCCAGGAACCTGGTTTAGCCTACAGATATGAGCAGGCTTTGAAAGCCTATATGTGCCACCATGTGCAAATGAAGCTGATTCATGGGTACACTGTCAACTAGCTAGAATGTCAGAGATTAAAGTGTTTTGATTAACTTTGCTGATAAGGACAAACATGTTTTAACATTGCCTTCTATTTCATCAAGATTTTTTGCATTTGTTTGTAATAAAAAACACCTGTCAAAACCTTGGGCTCTTCAGAGAAAATATAGATAATAAAGAATATAAAATATAGAAATTAATTCAGAAAATGCCTGCTGAATTAGAATCATGAGCTCCCTATGGGTTTTTATTTAGAGTTCCAGAATTTGTATGTAGTTTTGCACCTATAGGAAGGGGACCTCCAAAAAACCGGAATTGTCTTCTGGAGGGCAGGCCCCTTGGAGTATACTTAGAATTTGCTTCTCCAGATCAATCAACCAACCAAAGTTTTTATCTGAAAGTTTTGAGAAGGTTGCATCACAATTTGCAGAAGAAACGTACTGAGTTGTGGCAAACAAGTGATTGGTTCTTCCACCATGCCAACACACCTGCCCACATCGTGCTTAGTGTTCAGCAGTTTTTGACCAAAACCAGAATGACCCCAGTGCCCTATCCTTCCTAGTCACCCAATCTGAACCCAAGGGACTTTTTTGTTTTCCCAGATGAAAAAAATTCCCAAAAGGAAAAGTTTTGCTGATGTGGAAGAGGTGAAACATGAAATAGCAGAACTGATGAGTTCAAAACTGTTTTTAGCAGTGAAAAAAGTGTTCTCAGTAGATGTATTGCATCAAATGGAGGGTTCTTTGAGGGTGATTGAAGTTTAAATATATAAGAATGAATACACAATGTTTATAAATAAATTCCATTTCTTTGGGTCTCCCTCATATACCTTACAAAACATTCATAATTAATATTTATAATTCATATTTAATTTAATTCCTACACATTCTTATAAAGTAACATTATATTTGAAGTAGAGATAACTTAGGTACAGAATTTAGGTGACTGTTCAAGGCCACTGAGATATTAACTGGAAGAGAAATAAAACAATACATGTGTGTGTTTTACTGTGTCTGTGTGTCTATAGAGTAGGTCAAACAATAATAAAATAAAATAATTAAATAACAATACCCTAGCCTGTATTTTTGGGGGAGGGAGTAATTGAGAGGAATGGCCCAGTACATTTATAGGAAATTAGTAAAAGCCCTAATACAAATGATAATCAAACCCCCACATTCAGTCTACAGTAGATAGCAGAATATAGAAGGCTGTCAGTGAGCAATATAGAGCCAAGTCCATGGAAAAGATCCAGTGAATTACTGCATGAAGTTTTACATTAAAAGAAACTCTTTAGGATAAAGATAAATGCCTAAACAAATAAGACTAAATATTGATTACAGTCAAGATCTGTTATCCAGCCCAGGTAAATGAAATGGAGAACACAAACTGAATTGGTACAATTCATGTTCTACTAACTTTTTATAAAGAGTTTTTGAGTGAACGATCTCATTGAATCTTCATAGTAACCTTTGGAGAAGGTTAATATTATTATCTTTATTCTATTTTTGAGAAGATTGAGGCTCACATAACTTGAAATGCATTGCCAAAGATCACCTAGCCAAAAAGTATAGCTGGGGATAAATGCTTGGTTTGAAATTCCACATTCTTTATAGTGTACTTTTCAAGGCATAGTAATATAGTACACTATACTTTTAAAAAATTATTTTACTAGCCGGGCATAGTAGTACAGGCCTGTGGATCCAGCTACTTGGAAAGCTGAGGTGGAAGGATAGCTGGAGCCCAGCAGGTGGAGGCTGCGGTGGCCAGGAGCGGACACTGCACTCCAGTCTGGGCGACAGAGTGAGAATCCAACTAAAAAAAAAAAAAATTATTTTAGTTGCACAATAATTGTACATATTTATGAGGATACATAGTGATATTGTGATACATACATACGTGTAGTAATCAAATCAGGGAAATTGAGATATTCATCCCCTCAGAAGTTTATAATTTTTTTGTGTTGGGAGCATTCAAAATCCTCTCTTCTAGCTATTGTAATTATAAAATTTATATGTAATTTATAATATGTTGCCAGGCGGGTCTCAAACCGGGGAGCTCAGGCAATCCGCTCACCTCAGCCTCCCAAAGCGCGGGATTACAGGGTGAGCCACCGAGCCCGGCTAATATAATACATTTTTAACTATAGTCACCCTGCAGTGCTATAGGGCACTAGAACTTACTCCTCCTAAGTAGCTGTAACTTGTATCCTTTAACCAACCTATAGTCTTCAGCTCCTAGTAACTACTACCATGCTACTCTCTATGAGATCTACTTTTCAGCTTCCTTATGAGTGAGAACATGTGATAGTTACCTTTCTGCTCTTGGTTTACTTCACCTAACATGTTCTCCAGGCTCATCTACGGTGACGTCAGGAACATGATTTCATGCTTTTTTAATGTAAGACCTACGGTTTCAAGGGTTGTTTTCCTTAAACTAGGATGGATTAACATACTGCCTTCAATACCGAGTGAAGATCTTCTCTACTTTAAGGAATATGTTTGTAAAGACCAACTATGTTTGGATTTTCGGATTGCTTAGCAATCCCAAACCCTGATACCGATCAGTTCGTCTTCCTCTAACTCTCCTCCCCCTTCCTCATCCCCTCTACACCTATTACACGACAAGCATTTGATATACTCCAAGAGAAATAAAAAACTTCCTCCTCCAGGACTCAGAGTGCAAACAAGAAGAGGCCATGAGTACTGTCATTACTTAAGTGCTTTATATTCCTATGTGCAAACTGCTATGAAACTGTCATGTACCAGATGCTATGACGTTAATAAAAGAATCGAGTCAAGGTCCCTGTCTTCGAGAATTTACACTCTTATTTGGAGAAACGTGGGGGGAAAGTAGTGGTTAATAACTGGCAAATGACATGCTAGGCCGAGGACTGGAGATAGTTAAGAGCACTAGTCAGGAGGATGTTGAGTTATTTTTTTTTTAAAGGACAGGATTTATACGAACTTTCTTGAGAGGCTGGACTTCAGGACGCGAGGGGCAATCTAGTTGCTCGGGGATCGAGACGCTAGGTCCGCTCGCACCGCCGAACCTCGGCCCTGGGGACTCCGAAGCCGGCACACCAAGCCGGAAAACCGCCGGGAAGCGGGGCGGAAGAGGCGGGGCTTCTACGGTGACGCCACCGGGGCGCCCGCTGCCGGGCGCGCCTTGGGTTTTGCAGCGAACCGGAAGTGCGGGAAGATGGCGGCCGCTGGAGCAGTTTTGGGCCCACTCGTGACGGAGCTGTACGATGTGCAGGCTTTCAAGTTTGGGAACTTCGTGCTGAAGAGTGGAATCTCCTCCCCCGTCTATATCGATCTGCGGGGCATCGTGTCTCGACCGCGCCTTCTGAATCAGGTATTAGTCCGGGAAGGGAAGAACCGGGCTAAGTGGCGGGAAGGGGACCAGGAAAAGGGAGGGGGTGACAGGAGTTAGGTCGTGGGACGAGAGCAAAGGAACCAAGCAGGCGGGTCGACCCCGGTGTTGGCCTGGGGAGTAGGCGTGAGAAGCACAGCGGCGAGTGGTTGTTGGCTCTTAGAGAGCAGCCGGTTCTTTGACCTGGGCGTAGACACGTGCTTTGCAAGAGTCCGGAAACTCAGTTTGGTGCCCTGTCTAGCACCGAAGTACTTGAATGAATTTCTGTTTGACCCCAAGAAAATTGGACTTGGGGAAAAAGGAAAAGTTGTGTGGGCGGTGAATTTAGTCACTGGTCTGTTACTTGTGAGAAAAGAAGCTCAGAGCAGTCTGAGCTATGTGAGGCATGCAAATATATCAGGATCAGAGAGATATGAGTATGGGACTTCAGTTACGCTCCTGCACGCATCCCCAGAGGCATTGTGATACAAAGAACTAGGTATAGCCAGTTAATAGTTTATTTTATTTAGCCTTTTTTTAGAGATCGTCTTGCTTTGTCGCCAGCAGGAGTGCAGTGTCGTTATCATAGCTCACTGCGGCCTTGAACTCTTGGGCTCAAGCAATCATCCCGCCTCACCCTCCCTAGCAGCTGGCACTGCAGGCGCTAGCTTATGTTATTTTAGTGTAAATTCTTGGTGAACAACTTAGGAACTGCTTCTTTTCCTTTGAAAATTCTCTTGGCTACACTTGTAACTGTTGCTAACTGAAGCCTCTATTCAGGGCAACTTGAATTTATGCTTCCGTGTTACGCTCCTTAAACTTGGCCCAAATAAACTCTCTTTTATATTAATTGTACCTCAGCTTCTTCCTTTTAGGTCAACACTTAGAACGACTGTTGATTGGAGAGGGGTATTCAGTTTTGCTTTGTGTGGCTAGGAACAAGAATTAGGCCACAAGGTGGACATTTCAGGGAAGCAGTTTTTGGTCAATATAAGGAAAAATTTTGTACAAATTCGAGACTTTTTACACAGTGCTTCTCAAACTTTGAGTACTTAGGAATTGCCTGGGAATTTTATTACAATGCAGAATCCAGTTCAGTAGGTCTGAGACAGGGCCTTTTATATATTTCTAGCAAGGTGCCCACTCAAACTGCAGACCACACTTTGAGTGGGAGAATGTAAAATGTGTGTCCAACAGAGTTGCTACTAGCCACTTGTGAATATTGAGCAGTGTGAATTTTTAATTTTAAATAGTCTTATGGGGCTAGTGGACATAATCTAAGATTGTCCAATCTATATATTGGCCAGCACAGATGTAGAACATTTCTGTCATCATGTTATACTATTAACTTCTCACCATCCAGGATCTTGCAGTAGTGCTAATTATCAGTGTGGAGAAAGTGAATTGTTAAAGATTTTCTAATGAAAAATTGTCTTTTGTTAACAAGTCAGTTAACAAAAACTTGTTTTTTTTAAGCTAGAGCATGGTGTGTATGTGATTTTGGTAATTAATTGGGAAGGAGTACAAAACATGGAGAGTCCTAACTATAACAAATCTCCTTTTCATATCTACTTATGTGAATAGAGTTTCTCAGCATTTACACCCCAAAAGTGTGATAGAATTTATACCAAACTCTAAGTTCCTGGTAATAAGTCATATTTGACTAGTATTATGTATACATTAGTGTACATAAACTAATTGGAGAGGAAAGATAGCATTTCTCTCACTAAGAAAGCATTTCCAAAATTTTTTTTGTGTCTGTCAAAATTTGCAGATTATATTTTAATTAATTATAATTTTAATGATATGCAGAAGAATTCTTAATGGACACTTAGGATCATAGGGAATTTTTTTATTACAATTTCGAATTTCAGTTAACATAGATACAGAGAAGTATGATAGTGGGATCAGTAAAAGCTTTTCAAGTTTAAGTATACATTGCATTAGAATAAAATTCTGTGGACATAGTGGAGTGAAAACTGAGTTAGAAAAATATGCTAAAATTTTCCAACTTTCGTAGTCTAGCGGTTTCTTTTTAATTTTTTTAAATGAAGATATGGTGATTGTCAAATCACTTTAGCATTTGGATTCCAAGTGTTTTTGTTAAAAAGAGTGATATAACAGTTCCAAAATAATGTTAATGTTTTTAGTACTAGAAATTACATTCCTTGCAACTTAAAAATATGTATAGATTTTTAAATAGTTAGAAGTGCTGAAGTAAATTTTTTAAAAAACTTATAATCTAGTTCATGAAGCACCTCATTGATTGTTTGCCTTTTTAAAAATAAATAAGGTGATGTTGGGTGTGAACATGCATTCTAACATCAAAATGTGATGATTTATGTGGAAAAGGAGATTATAAAATAGTACTTTATACAACAGGCTCTGTATTTATAAAACTTCTTAATTGAAGACTTCTTTCAGAAAATACAGCTAAAAGGTTTAGGTACTTAAAGCATAATAGATTTCTAAGGGAAACTGGAAAGTCAGAGGCTATCCTTAGTATTTGAGGTCAACATTAAGATGTTTCCCAACACATCTCATGTTACCTTCAGAACAGACCGTGAGTTTAGCTGAGTAGGTTTATTCTTATGTTTTTAGATTTATATGTGAATACTAGGACTTATGAAGTGGATTATTGAATAAAAAGGCTTTTGGGTATATTTCTCCGATTAGGTTTGAGACTAACCTCCACTAGGTTATTACTGTCTTTAATGTTATGTTGTTACATGATTTATACACCATTTAAAATGGTAATAATAGTAGTTTATGTGTTCATTTTCTTACAGGTTTCAGATATTTTATTTCAAACTGCCCAAAATGCGAGGATTAGTTTTGACACTGTGTGTGGAGTACCTTACACAGCTTTGCCATTGGCTACAGTTATCTGTTCAACTAATCAAATTCCAATGCTTATTAGAAGGAAAGAAACAAAGGATTATGGTAAGATAAAAGTATCATATGCGTTAAGTTAATTAATCTATAACCTGATACTGTTAGAATTTTTTTCTTTTCTATACACTGGTGTTTTACCAGAGTGATCTTGAATACTCTTCGTCCTTTAAGTTATTGCCTGTGAAACTTTTTAACTGTTGCTATAAATTGCCTTCCTGTCCTTTAAAGTCTAGGGGTGAAAGGCATTGTATTGATTAGCTATTGAAAAAAGGCGCTTTTTTGGTACCATTTCTGTGAGACCCAAGCATTTTTTTAACCAGCCCTTTCCTCCACTAGAATGTTCCAAGAGCAAGTACTTTCCAAGTATGTTTTAAACTACCTGAAGAATCATACATGAATAAAATTACTGTAGCAAAGCAATGTAAACACCTCCAGGAGTTTTTTGTTTTGTTTTGTTTTGCGGGTTCATGGGAATAGGATATTAGGTGGCTTGCTTTAAAATCTGAAAATTAATCTTGATTTTAAGAAATTAATGGTCTTTTTTGTTTTGTTTTATGTTGGTATGGTAGCGTTTTGTTACATTTTTTGGAAATGAGTCCTTTTACAGATGCATTTTTAATGTGTTTTATGATGAAATCATGTCATGTCTGAGATTTACTTCTAAAAATAATGAGTGGGAAAGATTGTGAGGATATAGATGAAACAAGACTGACCACGAGTTGTTAGATGGTGAGGTTCTGTATTCATAGGTGTTCATTATACTATTTTGTCTACTTTTGTTTTTTTTTTTTATTTTTGAAATTGACAATATAGAAAAATATTTAGTCGAGTTTTTGCTGCTTAAGGACACAGCGTTAGATTTTTTTGAGCTAATTATCTACATGAATTCTTACCCATAAAAAAAACTATTTTGTGAAGGCCAGAGGATTGCCTAAGTCCAGGGTTCGAGACCAGCCTGGGCAACTAAGTGGGACCTCATCTCTGCAATAAATAAAAAAATTTGCTGGGTGTGGTGGTGCATGCCTGTAATTCCAGCTACTTGGAAGGCTGAGGTGGAAAATCCTGAGCCCAGCAGGTCGAGGCTGCAGTGGCTGTGAGCGTGCCACTGCACTCCAGCCTGGGGGACAGAGTGAGACTCCAACTCAAAAAAAAAATAACTGGTAGGGGAAAATATAAAGATGAGTCTATAAAGCCTATAGCCTGAGTTATTTATGTTTTGTACATTATATGAAAATAGTCTATAATAGGGCTTGGGGTAGAGAAGTATAGATTTAGTCACATTACAGTATATAATTTTTTCAATTGTGGTAATGAATCTAAATGATTGTTGAATGTTTTTCCTTCAGACGCTGTAGCTTCAAAAAGCCAATTATTTGACTGATCTTGAATGATGAACTTGTAATATTTGCTGATGGAAAAAGTAATGATTTCATTGATGATACTGGATTATTCTCTTTCATAACAGCCTTGATCTAGATGATATTGGTGTAAGAAACTCCATATTTGAAAATTCAGCCGGGCTCAGTGGCTCAGCCTGTAATCCCACGCTTTGGGAGGCTGAGGTGAGTGGATTGCCTGAGCCCGCGGGTTCGAGACCTGCCTGGGTAACTTGGTGAGACCTCATCTCTACAGTATATCAAAAAATCAGCCGGACATGGGAGCGCGTGCCTGTAATTCTGGCTACTCGGAAGGCTGAGGTGGAAGGATTGCCGGAGCCCAGTGGGTCGAGGCTGCAGTGGCCAGGAGCGGCCACTGCACTCCAGTCTGGGCGACAGAGTGAGACTCCAACTCAAAAAAAAAAAAAGAAAAGAAAATTCAATCATAAAGCACATTAAGTAATGTTTATTTACACTGCAAAATAAGTGACTTGCTTTATTATAATATTCTATGTGTGTAACTGGCAATTTTGGGATACAAAGACACTGAGCAAAACGGTCTTCATGGCATTTTGAAGATTCATCAGGTATAAAGATAAAGTAGCTCCAAAGTAGATAATCAGCAAGTAAGGTTTAGATCATGTACCTCTTCATAAGTGCATACCAAATTTATACCACAATATACTCCTTGAATTGACTGAAGTTTTTATCTAGGTGTTTACAAATTCAGAATCAACAGGACTTTTTCTTTTCTAGGTACTAAACGTCTTGTAGAAGGAGCTGTTAATCCAGGAGAAACCTGTCTAATCATTGAAGATGTTGTCACCAGTGGATCAAGTGTTTTGGAAACTGTTGAGGTCCTTCGGAAGGAGGGCTTGAAGGTTACTGATGCTATAGTGCTGTTGGATAGAGAGCAGGGAGGCAAGGACAAGTTGCAGGAGCGTGGGATCCGTCTCCACTCAGTGTGTACCTTGTCCCAAATGCTGGAGATTCTCAAGGAGCAGAAGAAAATTGATGCTGAAATGGTTGGGAGAGTGAAGAGATTTATTCAGGAGAATATTTTTGTGGCATCTAACCATAACAATTCTCTCCCTCCTGTAACGAAAACACCCAAAGAACTCAGCTTTGGTGCACGTGCAGAGCTGCCTGGGATCCACCCAGTTGCATCGAAGCTTCTCAGGCTTATGCAAAAGAAAGAGACCAATCTGTGTCTGTCTGCTGATGTTTCAGAGGCCAGAGAGCTGTTGCAACTGGCAGATTCTTTAGGGCCCAGCATCTGCTTGCTCAAGACCCATGTAGATATTTTGAATGATTTTACTCTGGATGTGATGAAGGAGTTGACAACTGTGGCAAAACGTCATGAGTTCTTAATATTTGAAGACCGGAAATTTGCAGATATAGGAAACACAGTAAAAAAGCAGTATGAAGGTAAGTATATTATTCAGGAATCTGCAAGAACCAGAAATCCAGCCTAAACTGACTGCAGAAAAAGAGGAAATGCTCACACAACTGAAAGGCCATTCATAGAGCAGACAGTCAAGTGTAGTTGGATCCAGGAACTCATGTGGTATCTTCTGGACTTGGCTTTCTCTCCATGTCTCAGTTTTGCTTTCTTCTCTGCTAACTTCTTAGGTAGGCATACTCCATGTACCTACCCCAAACTAGCCACTGTAGCCTGGGTTGTAGAATACCTTCATTAGCTAGCTAGGTAATAGCTCTGTAACTGTGAGGTTGCTAACTCGAGTTAAACTTCTTTAATTGAGAACCCAGCAGGGATAGTTTCCCTAAAGAAAATGGATGTTCTGATACCAGAAGGGTACATGGTTCTGGGCAGACAGAAATGTCAGATGTTGACCCCCAGCAGAATATGATGAGTTTTTAATGAAAAATTACAGCTATAGAAATAATGAAAAAGCAGTGTGATGGTAAGATTTATTTCTAGCAGAAGGTAGGTTGATACATACTTTTGAAAAAAAAAGATGTTTCGGCCGAACTCAGTGGCTCAGCCTGTAATACCGTGCTTTGGGAGCCTGAGGTGAGTGGATTGCCTGAGCCCGTGGGTTCGAGACCCGCCTGGGCAACTTGGCGAGACCTCATCTCTACAATAAATCGAAAATTAGCCGGGCGTGGTAGCATGCGCCTGTAGTTCCAGCTACTTGGAAGACTGAGGCGGAAGGATTGCTGGAGCCCAGCAGGTCAAGGCTGCAGTGGCCATGAGTGGCCACTGCACTCCAGTCTGAGTGACAGTGAGACTCCAACTCAAAAAAAAAAAAAAAAAGAAAGATGTTTCTTATATCAGAGACTCAAAGTAGTGCATGTGTTGGGTGAAAAAAATGCTTAGTTTCTGTTGCTCATTCTTCTATGCAAATTTCTGTCAGTTTTTACAAGGTGGGATCATACTATATATAGCGTATGCTTTTTTCTTTTAACTTTATAACATTTGGTCACTTTATTTAACAGTTTTTGTAGGTATTTTTTTTGCTTAAAGTAGTGCATGCATATTCTTAAGCTGTTTCTTTAGAATAGGTTTGTCTGTAAGTGACTTTATCTGCTTAAGATGTCCTACCATTGTTACATTACTTAGCTTAATTTAGCCTATTGACTGGTGTTAAAGTTACACAAACTTTCTTGCGTTTGCATATGGGTTTTTCTAAAATCAGGGTTTTTACTGTCAGCTTTTAAAATGACTGTAACTGCCTGTTGAATTTAGAATAGCTAAAGAGAGCTAAGGAACATACAGAAATATTGAAAGTGAAGCTGCTGAGAGGTCCCTGCAAAGAAAATTTGTTATCTTCAAGAGAAATTTTGAAATGTCAGTATCCTTGACCACAATAAATGTATGTCTTCACAGAGTCGCTTTTTTATTAGTTGGAGTCTCACGCAGTCACCCAGGCTAGAGTGCAGTGGCACGCTCATGGCCACCCCAGCATCGACTGCCTGGGCTCAGGCGATCCTTCTGCCTCAGCCTTCCAAGTAGCCGGAACTACAGGCACGCACTACCACACTTGGCTAACTGTTTGATGTATTGTAGAGATGAGGTCTCAATATTTTGCCCAGGCAGTTCTTGAACCCGTGGACTCAGGCAATCCTCTCACCTCGGCCACCGTGCCCAGCTTGGAGTCCCTTTCTAATTGCATGAGCTTTATTGATAGTCACAAACTTTAGCTTGCAAGGAAAACAATCTTATCAGTGTTCCTGATAAACCAAGTGCAGAACTTGAAGTTTTTTTCTCCCTGTGTTCTCTGACCCAGCTGCTAGGAAGACAGATATATTTTTTACAGGAGGATCCATGCATCCACTGATAATCACTAAAGTTCTTGAAGTATTTGACTCTTTCCTTTAACATGTTACTGGGAGATTATTTTATATTGTAGTTGGTTGGTTGGACAAGAGGTTAGAGGTTTTTATTTGAAAGCTGTAAACCTCTTTCTTCCCTTCTTAGGTGGTGTCTTTAAAATAGCTTCTTGGGCAGATCTAGTAAATGCTCATGTGGTGCCAGGCTCAGGAATTGTGAAAGGCCTGCAAGAAGTGGGCCTGCCTTTGCATCGGGGGTGCCTGCTCGTTGCAGAAATGAGCTCTGCTGGTTCCCTGGCCACTGGAAGCTACACTCAAGCAGCGGTAAGTGATGGAGGAATTGGGGTGAGAGAAGGCCAGGACTGTTACACTGCATGCTACAGGGCAAGAGAATATCTTAACCTGGGATCTATGGAACCTGCTCCAAAAATTCAGCTCTTGACAATGTGGCAATATATTCATTTCTAGTTGGATGGAGTTCCTTGATAGTTAATAGTATTTGGTATCTTACAGTGGAAACTTAAAGAATTTGAATTGTACTCTGAGAGAAACTTTGAGACAGATAGTCAAATAAACATCTACATATGCCTACCTGGACTTTAAAATAGTTGTCTTTTTCATCTCACCATGAGTTGAGAGTGAAGATAAGAGCTTCCCAGACACGCAGTTTCTCAGAATCTCAAGTCTAAGAGATGTACATTCTCATGATAGCACCTACGTGAAATGACTTTCTTTTTTTCTGTCTTTGATATTGATTGGCTTTATGTGGGAAAGCTCTTTTCTAGATCCTGATGCATTGTTTCCTTCAGTAATTCTTCCATTATTAAAAGTTATACCAGTCAGGTGCAGTGGCTCATGCTTCTAATCCCAGCACTTTGGGAAGCGGAAGCGAGAGGATTGCCCGAGTCCAGGGGTTCGAGACCAGCTTGGGTAACTTGGTGAGACCACATTTCTACAATAAATCAAAAAATTAGCCAGGCATGATAGCATACATCTGTCGTAGTTCTAGCTACTTGGAAGGCTGAGGCAGAAGGGTTGCCTGAGCCCAGTGGGCCGAGGCTGTGGTAGCTGTGAGTGTGCCACTGCACCCCAGCCTGGCCAACAGAGTGAGGCTCCTACTCAAAAAAGTTAAACCGCCATGCATGTTAATGCTCACTCCCCACCCCATTTCTATCCCTGCATGTCAAAGCAGATATGAGATGGATAAAAGTTCTCCTTTATATTTTCCTCTGGGTGAATTTCATAGTTGGGTAGTCATTTAGAGAGATGGATAAGTCGCCTTTATATAGATATTTTAAAGAATATATTACTGTTAAAAATTGTAATAGGAATTTTTTGTTTTCTTATTATTTCAAAGATTGTATATGGAGCTGTTAAGAACTCACATGGCCGAGTCTCACAAGCAGAGGCACAGTTAGTCACTTCTAATATTTGACATCATGGGAGTCTGGGTCTGGCTCAAAGAGACACGACTTGTTTGTTGGTGGTCATACTAGGTGGCAAAAATGAAACTGAGTATCAGAAGAGCCAAATCAGAAAGCCAGGCAAACCTTCTAAAGAAACTTTTATAAATGTTAGGTAATAGTATAGAAATTGGGGAGACTAGTTAATAGCAAATGTTAAAGAAGAGGGAAAGCAGTAGATGGGAGAGACTTTTTTTAACTCTTGAAAACATAGCTGTTTTTTATATGATGGCTGCCCTTGGGTATGGAATTCCCTGTGTAGTTAGGCAATAAGCCTTGAATGTGGTTTCATACCTTTATAATGTGTTTTAGAGAATTCTCCCCAAATGCTTTTTAGAAGTAGGTGGGTCACCAAGCATTATTACAAATAAGTTATTATGGCTGGGCTTGGTGGTGCAGCCTGTAATTCCAGCACTTTGGGAGGCCGAAGCGAATGGACTGCCTGAGCCCGCAGGTTCGAGACTAGCCCAGGCAACTTGGCCAAACCTCATCTCTACAATAAGTTAAAAATTAGCTGGGTGTGGTAGTGTGCACCTGTAGTCCAGTTACTTGGAATACTGAGGCAGAAGGATCGCCAGAGCCCAGCAGGTTGATGCTCATGTGGTCATGAGTATGCCACTGCACTCCAACCTGGGCAACAGAGTGAAACTCCAACTCAAAATAAAAAGACAAATAAGTAATTATGTAGTGTCTTAAATACACATAGTATAGGATTTTTGGTTTTATGTATGGCTAGTTGGGGGAAGGGATGGGAAAGAGTCATCTCAGGGTCTTAATGAAGCAAGCATGTTTCAACATGATTCATCTCTAAGATGATACAGTCGATTTATATATAATATGAAATGAAAAAAGGCATCTATAATATAGCAACTAATAAAGTAGATTTTTTTGTGGAAAATATTATTCTGTGTGATTAATTATTTTTTTATAATATGTCCTATTACCTTTCATTTAGGTTAGAATGGCGGAGGAACACTCTGAATTCGTGGTGGGTTTTATTTCTGGCTCCCGAGTAAGCATGAAACCAGAATTTCTTCACTTGACTCCAGGAGTTCAGTTAGAAGCAGGAGGTAAATCCATTCATTGGTTGTGGTTCTTCCAAAAATGCTTTTTTACCCACTGCAGACAAAATAAAACTTTGCATGTTGTTATACACTTACTTAAGAGAAGCCTTCTTAGTCTAGAACAATGATGAATGAGCCCTTTGGCCTGCTGATACGGACCCATTTGCAAAACAGCTTGCAGTCTTAATTTTATCATAAACATTTAGAAAGCTGCTTTTCATTGAAACTACCCCCAAAACTGATATTTATAGGTAAGTGTTTCTTAACTGGTGTTCTGAATATACTACCAAAAGCAGGTCTGTGATCAAGAAAGTTTGGAAAATCCTAGGCTACACAAAATTAAACATGTATTTCATTTTTAGAGGACTTGGCAGAGGCTTTGGTGTGCTAATGTCTATTGTGAATCTCCCGTGTGGGGATCTGTGATTCTATCATGTTTCCCAAAGTTACTTGAACATGTAACACTTTCAGTAGCCTGAAAAGTGCAGTTATAGTGGCTAAAAAGCAATGCCAATTTTTTCATGGGTAACCTTTTGTTCAATAAAGGTATAATCTAGGTTATGAAGTATATGAGAGGGCCCCCCCCCCCCAATACCGGAATTATCTTTTGGAAACCGGGGCTCTTGTAGTGTACTTGAAATTTGGATCAAATGGTCAACCAAAGTTTTTATCTGGAAGTTTTGAAAAGGTTGTGCCACGATTTATGGAAGAAACGTCCCAAGTTGTGGCAAACGGGTGACTGGTTCTTCCGCCATGACAACACACCTGCCCACACCGTGCTGAGTGTTCAGCACTTTTTGACCCAAAATGGCATAACCCCTGTGCCCCACCCTCCCTATTCACCCGATCTCGCCCCAGCGATTCTTTTTGTTTCCCTGGATTAAAGAAGTCCTCAAAAGGAAACATCTTGCTGATGTGGACGAGGTAAAACAACAGAAACACTAAACGGCATCAAAATTGACGAGTTCAGAAACTGTTTTGAGCAGTGGAAAAAACATCTACCTTGGTGTATTACATCAAATGGACAGCACTTTGAAAGTGACTGAAGTTTAAACATGTAAGGCAATCTTTTATAAATAAGTCTTGGGTTTTTGGGAGGTTCCCCCCTTGTACGTATTTAAATATACTATGGGACTCGATAAAACTATTTCCGTTTTGAATGAGGAAAAAATGACCTGGAAACATTTTATTTTTCCTGAATTGGTTTTTGTGCAGGAGAGATTGCTCATCACAGTTACTGAATTGGTTCTGTCCCACCTTGTCTTCTTTTTCCTTTTGCAGATTGGGCTTAAGAAGAAGGAGATTGGCACATTTGGGTTCTCAGTTTGCAAAATGATTTAAAATAAAAACAACTGCTTTTCTCCCCTTAGTGGAATTTTTTGGGGTTTACAAAAAAATCTGCTTTTAAAAAAATTGCAAAATCTAAAAGATACCTTTAAAAATAGTAAGGGAAAAGGCAGATTTTATACTAGTCACTCTTATGTAACTCATACCCACCTCTACTTCACATCGTCCTTTCCTCAGCTTGGCTTTCCTCTCCAGAGATAGCCACATAACTGGTGTGATGTGTGTCCTTGGAGACCCCTGACTTCCCATGTACTCATATATGTGCTGGGAGTCTGAAAAATGTTTTGTATGTGTGCAGCTGTGTTACATTTTTACATCTAGAGTTCCTCATTCCTGTTAGCAACTGCATCATGTTTCCTAGTTATAATTAAGCCACAGTGTGTTTAACCATCTCTCTGTGGGTGCATATAGATTGTTGACAGATAGGAAACATCCTTGTATATGTTTTTTTTTCTTTTTTTTTTTTTTGAGTTGGAGTCTCACTTGGTCGCCCAGACTGGAGTGCAGTGGCCACTCCCGGCCACCGCAGCCTCGATCTGCTGGGCTCCGGCGATCCTTCCACCTCAGCATTCCAAGTAGCCAGAATTACAGGCATGCGCTACCACACCCAGCTGATTTTTTGATTTATTGTAGAGATGAGGTCTCGCTGCCCTGGCGGGTCTCGCTGCCCTGGCGGGTCTCGAACCCGCGGGCTCAGGCAATCCACTCACCTCAGCCTCCCAAAGGTGCGGGATTACAGGCTGAGCCACCGAGACCGACAAATTTTTCATTTTTATTGTTAAATTTCTTTTTTTTTTTTGAGTTGGAGTCTCACTCTGTCGCCCAGACTGGAGTGCAGTGGCCGCTCCCGGCCACCGCAGCCTTGAC
>NW_007259573.1:947260-971233 GCF_000164805.1 Carlito syrichta | reverse complement strand
CACTCACCTCAACCTCCCAAAGGCGTGGGATTACAGGCTGAGCCACCGAGCCCGGCTTGTATATATTTTTGTACATGTAGAGTATTTCTGGAACGGTCTTCTAATAAGTGAGAAACTGCCTGAGGATGACAGCTCTTTCTGAAGAACACATATCCCCCAGCACTGGGCAGTTGAAGGACTGGACAGTGTGCTGGAGAGAGATAGATGAAAGAGTGTTTCTGAGGCTGGGAATATAAACACTGGGAATGTATGATTGAAATTTGTAGCGTCAAGAAAGGTATAAGTTGGATACGCTTTAGTTTTCCTTTTATACCCTGAAATACTAGAACTAGAGGATGCTCATTAATCTTAAAGGAGCTATTTTATATAGGTAATATAACCACACTTAAGAAAAAGCAGCAACTTTCTTTTTTGTTATTTTGTTTTTAATTACATAGGTTGGTTATTTGTTTTTAGTTAAATACTTTAAACAGAAAATACTACAAAGGTTTATCAGAAAGAAAACAGGATGATGAAAATTCAAATAAATAGATTAATGATGGCAACTGTACCCCTAGGGTACAGAATATTGGAGACTTCGTGCCATTTCCCAAGTTTCACATTTCAGATTTTACACACTACAGAGCAGGCCTCAGCTGAATGACTTGCCTAAGGCTTTGTAACAGTTGCCTTAGTATTTGACAACTTTTGGCTTTTTTTTTTTTTTTTCTTGGAGTTGGAGTCTCACTCGGTCACCCAGATTGGAGTACAGTGGCCGCTGCTGGCCACCGCAGCCTCGACCTGCTGGGCTCTGGCGATCCTTCTGCCTCAGCCTTCCAAGTAGCCAGAATTACAGGCATGCGCTACCACACCCGGCTGATTTTTTGATTTAGAGATGTAGAGATGAGGTCTTGCTGCCCAGGCAGGTCTCGAGCCCGCGGGCTCAGGCAATGCACTCACCTCAGCCTCCCAAAGGTGTGGGATTACAGGCTGAGCCACCGAGCCCGGCTATCTTTTGGCATTTTTAAACTCCATGTTTGTTCTAAGCATTTTATGAGTCAGGTAGATTTGGGTACCTAACCCATCCTTTGGTAAACTTGTATCTTTGGACACGTCACTTCACTTCTTTGAGTCTCATTTTCTTGATCTGTAAAATGAGAGTAATAACAGTATTGACCTCAGGGTAATTGAGAGACTTCAGTGAGACAACATGTAAAGCATTTAACACAATGTCTCGGCACAGAGTGAGCACTCTGTGTCTGTCACCTGTCAGTGTTATTTGTAATCCTCCAAGATTCGTTGACTAGATAATACAGTTAGGGTCTATGTTTTTAGGAATATTTAAAACATCTTAGATTTGGAAGATAATAAACCATTTAACAGGATACTTCTAGAAAGACAGAATTTTTTTTTTTTTTTTTTTTGAGTTGGAGTCTGACTCTGTCGCCCAGACTGGAGTGCAGTGGCCGCTCCCGGGCCACTGCAGCCTCGACCTGCTGGGCTCTGGCGATCCTTCTGCTCAGCCTTCCAAGTAGCTGGAACTACAGGCGCGCGCTACCACGCCTGGCTAATTTTTTTTATTTATTGTAGAAATGAGGTCTTGCCAAGTTGCTCAGACGAGTCTTGAACCCGCGGAGTCAGGCAATCCACTCACCTAAGCCTCCCAAGGCTCGGGATTACAGGCTGAGCCACCAAGCCCAGCTTAAAGACAGAATTTAAACATAGAACAAAAAAGCAAAAACTAAGACTTAAGGTTTGTCAGTCATTGTGACCACTTGACAGGATTGTGACCACTTGACAGGATTCTGACCAAAAGGTTCATGTATATGGTAGTGGTCACATTAGCTGCCTGGGGAGAGGACTTTCCCACCAGTTCAGTGTACTAATTCCAAGATGTGTGCTAAAATTTTCTTCAATTGCCAGGCCAATTTTTATTGTATGTTTTGTTATCGAACCTATCTTGGTAACACAAGAGATTTACTTCATTTTTTTCTTTTAATTGTTAAACTGAATACTCAAAACTGAACATTGAAAAGGAGTTGGTTGTCCTCTTTCTCTGCTGTGGAGATCTCCAGCTTACCCAGTGAGTCTCTTCAGCTCCTGTTTTTACCCATTCACTGTGTAGAAGGGGAATGGAAAGTAGGAGCAAGTTTTTACTTAAAGCTGTTAGATACTTTTACAGAGAAATCAAGTTTTCTGATTTTTTTTGTGTCATGTTAAATAGTAGTTTTTGTGTTTTTGCAGGGGACAATCTTGGCCAACAGTACAACAGCCCACATGAAGTTATTGGCCGACGAGGTTCTGATATCATCATTGTAGGCCGGGGCATCACCTCTTCAGCTAATCGTCTGGAAACAGCAGAGGCGTACAGAAAGGCTGCCTGGGGAGCTTATTTGGGTAGACTTAGTGTTTGAGTGCTTCAGATCTGTGAAGTCACTGGTTTGAAATAATCAGCAGCCTTAATTACTGCGTGGATTCTTGGGTCCTATGTAGGAATGGCTTTTGGCGCTATCATGATCTTTAGGAAATGCTGCCTTGTAATCACTGCATTGTTGGTTTGTTTTTTAGTAGGGGTCTCACTCTGTTGCCCAGGCTGTAGTGCAGTGACAGACACATAGCTCACCACAGCCTCAACCTTCTGGACACAGGTGATCCTCAGCCTCCCAAGTAGCTGGGACTACAGGCACATGCCACCACGCCTAGCTGATTTTTCTATTTTTTAAAGAGACGAGGTTTCACTATGTCGCCCAAGCTGGTCTCAGACTCCTGGGCTCAATGGATCTTCCTGCCCTGACCTTCCAAAGTGTTGGGATTATAGGCATGGGCCACTGCACCCAGCTGGTCACTGCATTGTTACTATAAGAAGTTCATTTTCAAGCTTGCTTCTAATGAGACTGATGTTCATTAGGCATCAATCCTGTCTGTGCCAGGGCCTTCCATATTTGAGGATTCTTCCTATCTCTAGATAGGATTTACCTGCTTTTAAAAATTCTTTTAATTGTAGTGAGACAAAAATTTTAGGCTGTAAAGAGGCTAAAACTAACACAACTTTTCTTGTATCCTGTATTCTCTAATGTGTTGCTGAAATAATATCTAAATATTAGCCATTTTCTTTCTCCTTCTTCAGAGTAACTGTCTAGGTACCCAAATGGCGCTGGTTCCCAGAACTGCTGTTGCTCACTCCCCGGAGCTGACAAGGTAGAAAGAGGAAAATGACTGCAGCTCAGCGCCTCAGCTATTATCTGGCAAATAGAAAGGGGTTCTAGCATATTTCTAGATTTCTAGTTTTCTAGTTTCAGCAAATAGAAAGGGGTTCTAGCATATTTCTTCCCCTGGGCAGTTTCCTATGCCTGAATTCACAGTCAAGAGGTCTAAGCTTCACCTGGGTGTTTGCTTAAGGATCCACATATTGACCCAATTGTTGTTTGAGTTGGAGTCTCATTCCCTCGCCCAGGCTGGAGTGCAGTGGCACACTCAGGGCCACCCCAGCATCGACCTGCTGAGCTCTGGCGATCCTTCCACCTTAGCCTTCCAAGTAGCCAGAAGTACGGGCACACACTACCATGCCTGGCTAATTTTTTATTTTAGTGTAGAGACAAGGTCTCGCCAAGTTGCCCAGACTGGTCTTGAACCTGCGGGCTCAGGTAATCCACTCGCCTTGGCCTCCCAAAGTGCTAGGATTACAGGCTGAGCCACTGAGCCCGGCCCTAATTGTTGTTAATAGAGAGGGAAGTCAGCCTTCACTAGTGATAAAGACAAAAGAGCACATTCAAGGTGATGTCTGAGCAGGGCTGGGGTGAAGGCTGGCAGGGTTTTGATCACATCTGTGCTCACTGCTCCTCTGGGGCTCACCTGCTGACAGTGGCACATGGTCAGAGGACACTTGCCATTTCCCACCATGTCAGCTGTTCCACACAACTGTCCACTCCTCTCTCTCCAGTGACTCGAAGGAATGCCTGGGATTTCAACTTGGGTCTTACTACGTCCTCTCTGGAAGTTCTATTTCAAGAGCTTCTGCTATAAAGTCCACTTTGAGCTTCTGGTTCACAGTGCTGCATCTCCAGAGAAATTCCATTTTGGAAAAGGGACAAATTATCAGGGAAGAAGCGGCCTGAAGGAACCAGAAGGGGCTTGGCCCTCAGGTCTCACCTGGAGGAGCCGAAAGTCATGAAGGGGAGAATTTTCTGACAAAAACTTATAGGAATCTCTGTGGTGTCTTCAAAGTTGAGAAACCTTCAGAGTGATGTGTCGAGTTCTCAAGTGCCTGCTTCACTGGCTTACTAGGGTTCTCCCACTTCAGCAGGCATCAGAATCACCTGGAGTCTTGTTACAACAGGCCCTACTCCCAGCGTTTCTGACTCTGGGTAGCTCTGGGCTGCAACTTGAGAATTGGCATTTCTAGTAAGTTCCCAGGTGATACTGAGGCTGCTGGTGCAGGGACCAGACTTGGAGAACCACCGCACTGGTGAGTCACATACCTCTGCAGTGAGATGGTCTTGGGGTCCACCTCCCCCTCCTACTAGAGTCACATGCTCCTGTCTCCCCTTCAGGTATGCGGGCAGCCTGTCTCCAGGGCACTATGCTTGTCACTGTCACTGAACCTATTGTCCTGTTGTACCTGCTAGATAAGGGGAAATCAGAGGATCCCCCAAGGAATCACCTGGCGCTTGCCAGGTATGTAAAGTGCAGGTTTCCATACCCCCACCACCACCATCAGAGATTCTGCTTTGGCAGATTTGGGACTAGTCCAGCAACCTGGCGTCTGCATTTCTGCTGGGTGCCCCAGGTGATTTTGATGCTTATAAAGTGTGAGCCCAGTACTGCAGGCCTCTTACCTATGCAGAAGCCTAAACAACCTGGAGTCAAAACTTTCTAGAGAACAAGTTGATTCAAAGAAACACTTGGGCTATGAGTTCTGTTCTTCAGCACTGAAGTGTTTGCAGGCATTAGATAATTCAGCCCTTTCTCAGTCAAGGAATTTTTACAGAACATGTGCTACATGTGCTCTGAGCAGTGGAACACCTGGTTCTGGTGGGGTAACACAGGAACTGTCTCCACGGCGTGCCAAAATATATGGCTGATGAAGTGAGGAACTCCATCCATGGCCTCTGAGCGGCTCTAGGTGTTTTGCAGAACATAAGCCCATGGCTTCTAGGGCTGAAGGAACATAAGCCATCTCTGGCTCCCCTTTGTAACCTTGAAGTAGTGAGGGGATCTACCCAGTCCCAACTCTCACCCTCATGCTGATGTGAGTCACTGGAGGAAAAACTATCTCAAGTAGCCCCGGGGTCTGTCTGAAGCCTGTGTGCTTTAACTGTGCTGCAACTCTCCAGATCCAACCTGATTACCTGGAGGATTCACCAAGAATCATTCATCCTTCTGTCAGCCTTCCCAACCTTCATCTCTGGCTGCTTTCAGTGATCTTCTAAACAGATGCTTGGCTCTTTTCTCTTTTTTAAAGACAGCATCTTATTATGCCTAGGCTGGTCCTGAATTCCTGGGTTCAAACAGTCCTCCTGCCTTGGCCTGCCAAGAGGCTGAGATTACAGGTGTGAGCCACCATGCCTGGCCCATTTTCAGTAATTGACACTGGGTTCACTGTTGAAATACAGATTTATACAAGAGTTAAGCAGTCTAGGCACAGTGGCTTAGGAGGATCAGTTGAGCCCAGGAGACCAGCCTGGGCAACATAGTGAGACCCCTTCCCCCATCCCCATCTCTAAAAAAAGAACATTTTAAAAAAATTAAGCACAGTGACATGCACCTGTAGTCCCAGCTACCCAGGTGACTGAGGTGAGAGAATCGCTTGAACCCAGGAAGTCAAGCCAGCTATGATTGTGCCGCCTGGGTGACAGAGCCAGACCCTGACTTTAAAAAAAAACAAAAGAAAGAAAGAAAATTACTGAAAATGATAGTAACCTCATAGAGTCTCTAGTTTGGAGCCTTTGCTCTTTAACAGGTATAAATGATACCATGTCTTTAGTGCTAGGAAGGAATTTCTTTTTGAAAGACTCTGATATTTTTTTTTAAATGAGAAAAAAATCAGGACTTGGAATTCTTTTAATGTATTTTATAGTCAGTGCTGCTTTATTAAATGCTGGTTTTATTTTGGATTACAGGATGTGGCTACATTTTTCTTTTTTAGATTGGGGGCCTTTAATGGTAATCTGGCTTTGTATGAATTACCCTGCAATCCCTTTGTTTACCCTGCTGCCCTTCCAAGTTCACATTTGGCCTTTGTGCCTCGGGAGAGGCCACAATAGAAATATAAAGAGAAACAACATAATTCAAATATTTTTAACTTTTAAAGTTCAAGGCTTTGGCATAAGTACTGGTTCGGAAGAACAGTTGCCTAGCCCTCTCTCCTTTCTACCAAGGGAAGCAAACTTTCTTTGGACTGGAGAGAAGAACAGGAGGCAGAGGGTGGACCCTAAGAGTCAGGCCTGGTGTGGGCCCTCAGATTCCGTGGTTGTGTCCCACGGAGGGAGGAAGGGCGGCTGATGCCCAAAATAAGGGTGAGGAGCCGACAGTGGAGGAGTTCGGTACCTTGTTTTTCAGGGGATGCCAAGAGAGCAGTGAAGATCCAAGATCCCCCACCCCAGCTCAGCACGCAGTGGGCTCAGAGGTCATGTTTTGGGGGCAGAGCTGAGGTGGCTCTGGAGTGACTGGCAGAGAAGCCGACTTTTCCTGTCTTTCTGAAAAGAGCGCTTGAGTCAGCTGAAGAAACAGGCCTAGTGGTCCCAGCCATCATGTGAGGACACTTCCTTGGGAAGTGGAACGGGCCAGAAACCAAGGTTCTGATGAGGACAGCGGGTCTTTGCAGGTGCCATGGTGTAGTCAGCTCCCGACCCTGCCTCCCACACCATGGCGCCGCAGTCTCCCCTCAGCAGCCCTGCAGGGTGAGGTGTGGGGGTCCTGAGTGACTGACTTCAGTGAGACATACTGTCCTTTTTGACCTGGAACCTAGTAGTAATGTGTTTTCTGCCATCACTTAATGGACACATGAATGGATGATGTTGAGTTTTAAGAACACAAAATTAAAGCCAGGCTTGGTGGCTCAGCCTGTAATCCCAGCGCCTTGGGAGGCTGAGGTGAGTGGATTGCCTGAGCCCGCGGGTTCGAGATCCGCCCGGGCAACTTGGTGAGACCTCATCTCTACAATAAATAAAATCAGCCAGGCCTGGTAGCACATGCCTGTAATTCCGGCTACTCGGAAGGCTGAGGCGGAAGGATCGCTGGAGCCCAGCAGGTCGAGGCTGCAGTGGCCGAGAGCAGCCACTGCACTCCAGTCTGGGCGACAGAGTGAGACTCCAACTCAAAATAAATAAATAAATAAAAACACAAAATTACATTTTTGGGCAACCTGAATAGATGGCCTGAGCATTTCTGTTTACTTCATAGACTCTGCTTGGGAGAAAATAGCACAGGTAGTCTTCGGTCCCCTTCCCTCCCTCCTTTCTTCCCTCAGCCTCACCAGACCCCAAGCCCCTGTGGTCTCCTGTTGGGCTGAAGCCTTGCCTCTTTCTCACTTCTGTTGCCTTCTTCCCGTTATGACATCAGTTTCATCCAATAGTGGGCAAATCACAACCTAAATTAAGCCTAAAATCCTTGGCCTGAGCTAAAAAGAGACCCTAGGAACAGGTGCTGGGTGGAGGGGACCCCAGCACCCCTGACCTCCAGCCCTCCCAGATCCTTTGTGCAGCTTGTCCACCCACATGGAGATGTTCATACAAGGTACAACTCCACGACCCCACAACCCTCAGTTGATTGTGTTTTGTTCAGTGTGTTTTTAAAAATTGGTTTATGGGCCGGGCTCAGTGGCTCAGCCTGTAATCCCAGCACTTTGGCAGGCCGAGGTGAGTGGATTGCCTGAGCCCGAGGGTTCGAGACCCGCCTGGGCAACTTGGTGAGACCTCATCTCTACAGTAAATCTAAAAAAATTAGCCAGGCATGGTAGCACACACCTGTAATTCCAGCTACTTGGAAGGCTGAGGCGGAAGGATCGCTGGAACCCAGCAGGTTGAGGCTGCGGTGGCTGGGAGCAGCCACTGCGCTCCAGTCTGGGCGACAGAGTGAGACTCCAACTATAAAAAATGAAAATAAAAATTGGTTTATGATCACAGATCAGGACGTGACTGCCAACCAGCACACACATCAGCTCACACCATCGGGTTTACTGACGTGAACCATGAACTGGCGTGACACCTCAGGCTCTGCCCCCAACACATGACCTCTGAGCCCATTGTTTGCTGAACTAGAGCAACCTGGCATCTCCTGCACGGAAAGGAGGCTTTAAAGGATTGTGTTGTGCCAGGAACCATGATGTTTGTGTCAGTTGTCATCATCCTTCATTTTTTTAACGTTATTTTTTTTTTTAAAGTTGGAGTCTCACTCTGTCGCCCCGACTGGAGTGCAGTGGCCACTCCCAACCACTGCAACCTCAACCTGCTGGGCTCTGGCGATCCTTCCGCCTCAGCCTTGCAAGTAGCCGGAATTACAGGCGTGCACTACCACGCCCAGCTAATTTTTGAATTTATTGTAGAGATGAGGTCTCACCAAGTTGCCCGGGCGGGTCTCAAACCCGCAGGCTCAGGCAATCCACTCACCTCGGCCTCCCAGAGCGCTGGGATTACAGGCTGAGCTACCGAGCCCGGCTGTTAGTTACTTTCATTCAACAAAGTACCAGTCAACCAAGCTGAATGAACATTCCCTGTCCTTTTTAAAAATGGTGACAGCATAATCCCAATTTGGCTGACATTACATATATATGTATAGAAAAAAGACTAAGAAGTCATACACAAAAAGGTCAAGTGTAGTTTCCTCTGGTGTGTTTCAAAAGATTTCTACATTATGATTTTCTGCATTTTCCATCTTTTCCTTTTAGAATTTTGCAACTGGAAAAAAATTAATAAATAAAAATTGTAAGTACCATTTGGAAAGCTGTATTAGGATAAAAATAAATGGATTACAAAGGTAAACCACTCTCCCCTCTTTTCAGCACACAAACACACTTTAACCTTTCTAGATGAGTGCCAGGAAAGAATTTTTCCAGAGACCGCCAGGTGCGCCTTGCAGGGTCACATGGCACAAGGGCAGGTCCTTTTGCACTAGCCCAGCATGGGACGGGAAGGGTAGTGTCAGCCTTCGACTGAAGACAGCTTTGCAAACCCCCTGTAGCTCTGGACCCATCATCTGCCATCCCAGCAGCGGGGTGGGAGACCTCGGCCCCATAGCCGCTAAAGAACATTTCCAAAGGTCCATTTTGATAAAAACATTAAAAATTATAAAATGACAGATCTGGGGCTGGGTTGTAAAATGAGGCATTTGGATTAGAGGTGATCTTTGCAGTCATTTTCAGCTCACCAGACAACCTTAAAAAATCAGGGAATTTTAGATTGGAGTCGGAATCTAGGAAGTCAGGTCTTTAAACAGCTCCATCCCAAGAACTTCCAGCAGGGGGCAGCAGGGCACTGTGAGCGCTAGTTCCAGAAACACCCTCACTGTCCACATCGGGCAGAACCAGGAGTACATCATTCTTTGGGGGTCTGTGCCCTTACTGAGCTGCCTATAAAAAAATGAGATTTTGGGCCTGGCGTGGTGGCTCAAGCCTGTAAACCCAGCACTTTGGGAGGCTGAGGCGAGAGGATTGCCTGAGCCCAGGGGTTCGAGACCAGCCCGGACAACTTGGTGAGACTTCATCTCTACAATAAATAAAATTAGCTGGGCGTGGTAGCACGTGCCTGTAGTTCCAGCTTCTTGGAAGGCTGAGGTGGAAGGATCGCCTGAACCCAGCAGGTTGACGCAGGAGTGGCCATGAGTATGCCACTGCACTCCAGCCAGGGAGCTGGAGTGAGACTCCAACTCAAAAAAAAAAAGTGATTTTGGATCAGTTAATGATTTGTCTCCAGGAAACCCACAATTAAGCAGGAGAGAAACCTAAAGTGTCTTCCAGAATCATATTTTACTCAATTCAGAAATTCTCAAGACACTTTTATCTTTATTTTTTATTTACATTTGGCATTATTTCAACAAGGATTTAAGGCAGCCTCACCACGTTACAAGGTCTGTTTCACCCTATTTACGCAAGATGAAGGAAACGCAGAATCTGTTCCAATTTGCCCCAGGTAATAGGCCCTATTTAGTGATAGGCATTTGTCTTTCTTAGTGTTTCCAAAATGAAGGGGAACTTGGTCCAAGGATGAGGACAGGTGCATCTGAAATGAAAACACAGTAACCTTCAAGCAATGCCAATGGCAAAAAATGATTAGTGAAAGATTTTACAAGAAAGCAGCTATGCAGAGCCTGGCCCTCTGGCTGATGTGAGATGGCATCTTAGTTTGTCATTTGCTAACCTCCCGACACTTAGGCAAGTCATGCCCCGTCTTTGAGGATCAGTTTCCTTTTCTATAAAGGGATAGTGACAGATAACCCTGGGATCCCTTCTGTCTCAGATATGGGAAACTAAGGGAGCTTCACGGCCCTGCAGGGAAGAAAGCTGAAGTGGGTTTTGTGCGCTGGGCCTGCGTGGGATGTAGGAGTTGCGGAAGGCCTTGGAAGGGAACTGTCACTGATAATAAGGTATAAGAAGTGTCTTTGTGTGGGAGCCACAGCTCAACCCTCCTTCATCTGCGCAATCTGTTTCCAGCCTCAGCACCTTGGATCAGGGCAGGGACACCAGAAGGGGTGGCCTGCACGGTATCTAGCCCGGAACTGTCTTTTGGCAAAAGCCAGGAAGGGCCGAAGGCACCTGCTTGGGGCTCCCTTACACTTCCCCCAACCACCCTAGCCCCTCATGCTTGCTTGACAGCCTGGGTCTGGAGTATTGGACTGGCTTTCGTCCTGTCCTTGGGGAAGTACATGGCCATTTCCATCCCCACCGGGGCACCACTCAAGGCCGTGAGAAAGGGACACACACATTGTAGAGAATATCAGGCAAACACCAGCTCTTTTGGTTTTAATCTTTACTTCCAATCCCAACAATCTCTTTCTTTTTCATGACACAAGTACTAAACAAACGCGGACAGAAGAGGAACATTGACATTTGCAAGCTAGGTACCAGTCACAGGCATCTCAACAACCCTTTCACCAACACCTCTGTGCGAGGCACGGACACCAGGCAGGAAACTCTCAGTGATCAGAGCTACACCGTAAATGCGCGATCTTTTTATTGCATATAAAAATGATCAATGTGAAAAAGGTCGGACTGTAAGCTGGTCTCACACACACTGGCCCTTCTCAGTAGCCTTCTCATCTGGCTGGGCAGAGGCCTAGTCCTCCTGGAAAGCAGGGGAAGCCCAGCATCTCAGCAGTTCACTGAGACATCGAGCCGGGGAAGCTGAGAGCGTCCAGGTCCCCTTGCTTTTCCCGGGCTTGGAGGGGACGCCACCTCGTGTGGCTCCACACCTTGCCACGCAGGCAACGGGCTCCTTGCCCAGGCTGGCCGGAGGGTCTTCTCTGCGCTTGCCTAGGCAGGATCAAGTCGAGTAGCTGTTCAAGGCATTTCAGTCTGACTTTTCCGTGAGTACCCTTCTCAGCCCCAGGAGGAGGAGACATCAGTCCACTGTGCCATTGTAGGATTTGTTGAACTTGTTGAAGGTGAAATCCACAGTGTGTGTGGAGATGGGTTTCCTGTACAGAGGGTTTGAAGCCTACAGAACCCAGAAGGGAAGAGGACACAGAAGTTAGTTCATTCATTCAAACCCACAGCCTCAGGCCCCGGACGCCTTCCCAGGTCAGCCACCCAGTAAGCCAAGGCCAGGCCCAGGCAGTGCACAAAGGTGGGAGGTGACGACCTTGGGCTTCAGGACAGCTGTGTCCCTGGGAGAGTCCCTTGCCTTCTCCGCCTCCACTCTTCATCTCTGGAATGAGGGGTTGGGTAGGTGGTCTCTCAAGTCCCCTCCAGCTTTAGCAGAAACTAACTCTGGGGATTCAACGGCTGCCTACTGTGCGCTCAGTCCTTCAGGAACCTGCAGACTGCCTGGTGACGGGACTTAGGTGTATGAATACTGTAACAGACTAAAAGAAGCCGAGCTCTTTTCCTGTGGGTGTCTCTCCGAGACTGGTCAGACTTTTCCTGCTGCAGCTGTGCCTGGCACCTCGGCCTCCATGACACTTCTGATCTGGGCCTGGGGAAGGGCTCCGCACAGACCACTCCACACCGGGGCAGTGCAATTCTTGCTGCCCAGAACTGGGCACCACCTTTCAGGTGTTGATTCTTTGATTTTAATGCCAACGATGTCTGCAGACTTTTATCGCTAACGTAAGGCTGAACTCAGGCGTCTAGGCCCAAAGTCCCTTCTCCTTCCTGCTTCCTACCAGCTTACCATTTCATAGCGGGCCCTGGATCGCTCGCTCTGGAACTTTGCAAACTCCCTCCGGTCGTGGATGGTGACGAGCAGCTTCCAGATGGCCAGGAGGGCAATCCCGATCAGAAGGATGCTGCCGACCACAGCCAAGAGGATGGTCATGGCGTTGGGAGCGGTCCCACACTCTGGAGGGGACCAGGAGACATGGTGAGCAGAGCCACCAACATCACCACGCCCCTCCCCCAACCTCAGGCATGTCTGAAATGAAAGGTGCGCCCCTTCCAAGGGTCTTCCACCCCCACCCCCACCCTCACATTGTTTCTGGGAGACCTGGGGTGGGAGGCGGGGAGGTTTCCCCAACGTGCAGATTCCAAAAGGGACTGTTTCAAGGTCACACAGCAAGTTGGTGGCAAAGTAGGGATGAGGGCCCTGGTACCGGGCTGCATTTCCCCACATCCTAGCCCGGCCTGGCCTCCAGCAGAGGGCGCTAGACCACGGCTGAGCTCTCGTGTAAATGGTTTCGGGAGCAGACCAGGCAGGCAGGAGAGAGCATGAAGCCACTTCCACAAGACCTGGGCTGGGTGCCAACATTTGTCAGCCTTTAGTGTGGCATCCCTTGGAACAAATGTACTTATTTTCAAAGAACCGCAAAGACAGCACTTGGAAACAAAGCCTTACTCTTCCAGGCAAGCATCCTGGGCTACCACCACACACTTCCTTCTGCCTCTGGCCCCAGGAAGGCCACATTACATGGTTGGGCCCAATTTGGAAAAATTGTTTGCCACGCTATTGATTGAAGAGAGCAAATTTTTTTTTTGCTCCTTCATCCCCGCTAAGAAGAACATAAGGGGTGCTCTAAAAGTCCCAGTTACTCTAAGGCAAAGGCTATTGGTCCCTGGGTCCAAGCAGAGGCAGAATGTCAGTATTCATATTAAAGCTGAACTGAGCATGGCAGCAGACAGGAATGTTTAACACAATGCTCCATCTGTCCTTCTTAGAATCCACATTGGAAGCAGCACCGGCCTGGCCAGGGCTGAGTTCGTACCAGGATGCTCCCGAATGGGAGCAATGCCCCACCCAGCTCCGATGGTCCAGCCCCTCCCCAGCCCCTATTGTCCAGGTTCACCCTCCCTGGACACAGCAGCTCCCACCATCAGCTGTGCAGTCTACTTTCATCCTTTGCTCAGTATCCTCCAGGATGAGACCCTCCCCAGGGGCAGGGTCGTATCCTCCTGTGCCTCCCATTGTCCTGACCCCTGTCCCACCAAGCTCTGTCCCAGCAGTGGGTCTCCAGCTGTGCCACCATCTTTCTTCTAAACTCTAGGAGTAGGCAACGGTGGCCTCAGATCTGCTCTTCCTAAGGAATTCTATCCCTCCTCTCCCTGGCATTTAAAAAAGACATGAAGAAAAATGGGCAATGCCTCTAGAGGAGGAAATGGCATCAGCAATCAGAAGCCCAGGGCTGGCTGTGGAGGCCGAGCCCCTCACGGCCCTCACCCACCTGGCTCCCTGAGCACCGTCAGATTCGATTTCCCATTGGAGAGCTCAGCGTAGGTGAACATCATGACGCAGTCCTTGGCAGTTTTGTAGAAACACAGCACAGCCTCCTGGTCATCTTTCACTGCGAGAGAAGCAAGCAGGAATATCCTGTCCTGTGTGTCTCTCTGAGCAACCCAAGCTACTGATGGTCGGGGCAGGGAGACAAGCACCTCAAAGAAGGAAGGGGCCGGAGTGGGGGGGCAGACAGCCTTGATGGAGAGGCTGGGCATTTGACGAGGAGTTCGGGCTTCTCACTCAAGAACGCAGGCCCAGTGCTGAGCTTAGATGGCTCTGGGGACACGTGGAATGCATTAGAGGATCGTCAAACCTCTTCAGTGTTTGCTGGTGATAATATGAGATAAAAGAAACTTTGAATGGTTTGGGGGTGGGGTGGGGATGGGTGAGTGGAGTCTGCCATGGAAATGAAAGAGATAAAGAAAAGGAAGAGCCACCCTGTTCCTTTGCGGGGCCCAACCGAGTGAGAGTTCACATGGGGAAACAGCCCAGGCCACTCGGGGCTGAGGGCCAGCTGCAGAGGCCGAGTCAGCTCCTTCCTAGGACGTACAGTCAAAAAGAGCCACAGCGTGATGAGGACAGCTGGGCAGGAGACTGGGACCCACACCCTGAGGTAAAGTGAGCCAGTGCTGAGGTCAGGGCATTCCCAGGTCCAGCCCCCAACGCCACCGCCACTGGCCTCTCTCCTCATTCAGAAGTCCCTTCTTCAAGCTGCCTCGACTCCTCCCTGCCCCCACACCACATGAGCCCTGAGGTCCAGGCATTACCTGCATTCCAAGGCTCGGTGGGGGGTGGGGGTTAGAAGATGAATTTCTAGGAGGGAGAGGAACTAGGGGAAGCTAAGTTGGGAGCAAAGGATGAGGGAATTAGGCAGCCATGGCAAACTGGTCCTGAAGAGCAAGGCAAGGCTAATGTTCTGACGTGTGTGTTTCAGCTTTGCCCCTTTAACCCTGTTGCTCAAAGGAGCTCTAACCTGGAAGCAGACAAATGAGTGTGGTCATCGGACACGAAGGCCTGGACTTTTTCTCTCAGCCCCTAGTCATAGCCTGGACTGAGCAAATGTGAGTGTGTCATGTACATATGAAAAAAAGGCCTAAGCTGGACTCGGTGGCTCAGCCTGTAATCCCACACCTTTGGGAGGCTGAGGTGAGTGGATTGCTTGAGCCCGCGGGTTCGAGACCTGCCTGGACAGCGAGACCTCATCTCTACAATAAATTTAAAAAAAAAATCAGCCGGGCATGGTAGCGCACGCCTGTAGTTCCGGCTCCTCGGAAGGCTGAGGTGGAAGGATCGCCGGAGCCCAGCAGGTTGAGGCTGCAGTGGTCGGGAGCGGCCACTGCACTCCAGTCTGGGCGACCGAGTGAGAATCCAACTCAACAAAAAAAAAAGAAAAAAAGGCCTAGGAGAAGGCAGGCAAAGGGTACACGATGAATTTGAACATAAACTTTCTCTGCTAGTCCATCTCAGAGAGCGGGATTGGGAAGCAGCCATGCATGAATGGCTGTCATCACTACAAACCGAGCCAATCAATTCGTGGGATCCGGGAGGTGGCTTTTCCTTCTCTGATCACGTGTGCCTAGTTGGGGACAACTGGCCTGGGTCTGCAGGCAGAACCTGAGATCACTCCGGCCCTGTGCAGCAAAACAGATGCAGGGGCAGGAAGTTGGGCATGTGAGGGCCTGGACTGGGGCTCTCCACGACTCCCCAGGGGCAGACAACACCTGGTACACAGCTGGTGCTCAGTGAATGCATGCTGGATGCACACATGACTCAAGTACTCAGAAGCCATGGTTTGACAAAACAGCAAGCCAAAACCAGAGAGGCAGGAACAAGGAAGTCTACCGAAGAGGTACATCAGGACTAAGGCAGAGAGGCAGCAGGGGGTGGGATTGGGCAGAGTTTGCAGAAGCCAGATGTCAAGGTGGTGGGGAGCCTGCCATGCACATTCCCTTTCAAGGTATATAATCTTTCACTCCCCACGTTATTTTAACCATTTTGAAGTGCACAATCAGTGGTTTTAGTGAAGTCACCATGTTGTGCAACCATTCCCACTAGTTCTGGAACATTTCATCACCCCAGGAAGAGATTATCGCCGTCAATAGTCAATCCCAATTCCCTCCTCTCCCCAAGCACTGGCCACACCAATCTACTTCGCCAATCTACTTTCTGTCTCCATGGCTTTGCCTACATTGGACATTTCATCTAAACAGATTCACACGTGTCCTTTGCTGCCTGGCTTCTCTCACTTGGGTGCCATCTGCATGGCTCACTCACACGGCAGCACTGCCCACCTCTTTATGGCTCCGTGGCATTCAGTCATGTGGATAGATTGCACTGTTTTCATTTATCAGTTGATAGATATCTGTGTTGTTTCCAATTTCTGACTATGGTGAATAACATTGCTATGAAGATTTGTGTGGACATAAGGACCCCGTTCTCTTGGGCATATACCTGGGAGTGGACTTGTTGGATTGTGTGGTGGTTCTATATTTGACCTTTTAGGAAACTGCCAAGCAGATTTCCAAAGTGTCTGGACCACTGACACTCCCATTAGCAGTGGATAAGGGTTCTAGCATCGTGTCCTCGTGGGGAGCCCGCAGTCATGGTAAGGAAGCCTAGGCTGTGCTTCCCAACTCAAGGCTAAAACCACCCTCTCTCCACAAAGGAGAAAGTCTCAAGGTGCCTTCCAAGGTCCTAAGGGGGTGGCCACCTAGGGCCAGCCGGCACACTCACCGATGGTGTCCACCCACGTGATCACCTCGTCCTTGCACAGGGTTTGGCAGGTCTGATTGTCAGGTTTTCCTGAGTGAAGCAGCAAGCACTCAACACAATCTCTTTGGAAAAGAGGAAATAACGCAGGCATTAGACGCTACAGGACCGTCCCACACACAGCTCCCCACCTGGAAGGCTTTGGCGTCTTCAGATGTTCAGCCCCAGAGAATGTTTCTGCTTCTTGTTGTTACGGAGGGAAGCCTTTGGGCTCTTGGGGAGTGCATGTGATTCAGGCCTGTCCGGTCTACATGTCAAATCACAGACCTTTTGTATTCTGACACCAGGTGCTGGCTAAGGAGTCTGCTTCAAGCAAGAGGTTTCTGGGTAATTAAAAAACTGTATTTCCGTCCCGCCACCCCTGAAATCCTGGCACTCCCAAGGCCAGAGCATGATGCCTCCTCATGGTCCTAATTCCCAGAATCCCACCCTGGTCATCGCCCAGGGCAGGGGTCTCAACCTTCTGCACCTTAGACTCTCTGGGGTTCTGGAGAGAAATTCCAGTGCCCGGGCCCCACCACACCCATGGAATCCCCATCTCTGGGGTTGGGCCATCCCAGGTGATTTGGACAGATGTGCAAGGATCGCTGTCTGGGAGAAGCCCCCAGTCCCAGCCCCTTTCTCCATTCCAGACAGAGCCCACCTGCCAGGTTTCCCGGGTCCCTGCTGTCCACTTACCCCTTAACCGGTCTACACTAGATTTTAGCACAAGCTACAGGTTCCCCTCAGGGAACCCGTTTTATAGCAGGAGGCTTCACTTTGACTCCCTCTCCTCCCACCTCTGGCTGGCAGTTTAAATCCGATAGTGCATGAAAATATTTACAGAGTTCGGTTAAATGGTTATTATTGTACCTTCCACAGTCAAAACCCAGTTCCAGGTGTTCTCCCTCCATCTGAGGAGACATTAGGGAGCACAGGACCCCTGAGGACACAGGGTGGGGAAGCTCAGCTTTGGCCAAGGGATCGATGTGGCAGGGCGGGAGTCCCTGTCTCCTCTGGTGGGCTGGGGGATAGGGCTGAGCACACAGAGGATGGTGAGGTCCAAACTCTGGGCAGGAGTGGGTTGGGGTGAAACAACACAGCTGGCGTGTAACTCAAGGGACATTGTGATGCAGTGGCGCTCGGTGGTCTTCAAGGAGGCTGAGAGCTCCAGGAGTGGCCCCTCAGGAAACTGGGTTAAGACTCAAGAACTAGGTGTGCTAGGGAGGCCACCAGAGTGCAGGGATTGATCTCACAGAACCTCGGCTAAATGGGGGACAACTGTCCTGTCCACCCCATGGAGGCTGTGTGTCTGGAAAGCTCTGTCAAAAAATATAGAGGGACGTACTACCTCTATATATTATGAGCTGCCTATTTATCTGTTTTTTAATTCCTTGGGATTTAGGGGTCCATTACTAAATGTTTCCAGGGAAGAAACTGTGAAGTGAAATGTCAGAACCAGAAGGGAGCTCAGACACCGATTCAATGAGGCCCACATTTTACAGAGGAAACAAGGCTGGGAGGAGTCAAGGGTAGAACTGGGTGGGGCACCCAGGTGCCCAGCCTCTCAGATAGGGCCCACCCCAAGACTCTCATCACTTTCTGAACTTTAAGAAGAAATGGGCAAGTGGTGAGATAGAGAAAATGGATAAGACTTCCTGAACAGGGTCCCATATGCTTAAGAATTCAGCCATCCCAGAACCGGCCCCAACATTCCACTCTCTTGGGACTGGCTTCATGGAAGGGTTCTGGAGGTAGAAACAGCTGTAATGCTTGCTGGTCATAGCCCCAGAGAGCAGGCAACTGAGATTGGCTGGGGGGCCAGGAAGGGGCAGCGCCGGCTCTGGCCATTCATGCTGACCCAGCGGCTCCTCCGTCAGCCTCCAGGATTAGCATACTGCAAAAACGATGGCCGCTTCCACTTCCAGCCTGGAATCTCTGGGCCTGCCATCTGATGCTCTGCTGTTAAAGCACAGCTCCAGGCCACTTCCAGGAAATGTTGCCTAATTACCCATGTGGACACATCAGTCTAACTTGTATGTTCCATGTACTGGTTGAAAAGTATATTGCAATCATGTACTAAAATAAGTCTGCCCTTTAAAAAAAAAACGTTGTTTAGAGAGACTTTGCTCAGAGAGTCTCTTAATTGAAATCAGCTGGGGCTGAGTGTGAACTCACCCAAAGTGAAGGGTGTGTTTGGTTAGTTCTAGAAAATGGAGATTGACTGCCCTGAACCCCCAGGAAAAAAAAGGACACAGGACATTCAAAACTTGATGGCTCTTAGGGAAGCAGCAAGTGAAAAGAAAAAAAAAAAACACCCTGATAGAAGTCACTATCAAAAGGACTTTGTTTATACCAAAAGTTTCAACTAGGCTGTGAAAGAGACAGAGGGTCAGTGTGGCCCAGAGACAAACAAGGACCAGTGATGCTGCCTTATGGCATCTCTTTGCTCTTCTTGCTCCTTTGGTATCATGCTACGGATAATAAATCTTCAGATCAATGACTTCTAGAAAATAAATACTTTAAACACTCAAAGCTCCGGTTGTTTTCCCCTGAGCCTAAATCAACTTACCTAAAGCCAACCCAGCAGCTCCACAGGAAAGAAAGCTGGGGCCTTATCTCCTTTTATGGATTCCCTGAGTGTTATCTTAGCTTGGCCTCGGTGCCCCAAGGACAGGGAGCAGAGACTCAAAAAGGTTCTGCCGGTGGGAGCTGGGGGTGGGGGCACCTCCCTCAGGCACAGAATGTTGGTAAAGCGGAGTCCATGCTTAAATGGATACAGTCATTTGGGCTCCAGACCCAGGACCCTAACCTCCTTCCCTGGCCGTTTCTAGTTGCATCTCGGTTGTGTCTCTGCTCTCAGCAGATCTCAAGTGGATCTGTTTTTCTTCTCCCTGACTTCCCTGCATCCCCTCCAATTAAACAAATTAAAATCTGGCCCTGTCTATTTTGTCTCTCCATCTGCACCCAGCTTTCAATTACCCACGGCTGGACTATTTGTGGCAAGCATCCAACCAGGGGTTCTATCACCCAGAATGTTTCTGAGCATAGACTGACCAGCAGCCGCTGCAGGCTCAGAGAGCATGAACTCATTTGATTATCAGCGGGGGCCAGACATTTGGAAGGGAAATCTGCCAAGAGAAAATCACACAGTGGCGTTCCTCAGCCAGAGAGGATCAGCATTTGTATAACGATTTGTTTCTGACCCTCTGTGTCCCTGCCTCCCTCCGCCCATTCCTCAGTATGGGTAGTGATGACACAGCTGTTTCTCCAGGCAACTTCAAGAGCAGATGTCACTCCTGCTTTCCAGGGGCATTGTTCTGCCATCCCCTCTCATTTGCACTCTGGCGGGGCGTGAGGGGCTGGGCTGTGGAGGAGGTCGGCACAGCCACGTGAGCCGGCGGCCGAGGCACTGAAGGCCAGGCCATGTCTAGACAATCTCTGCATTCACTGCAGTCCAGAGCCCACACTCCATTATCTGTATAAATGGAGCAGAAAATTCAAAAGCCATAACAGTGGTTTCTGGCATGCCGTATCTAGGTCGAGTGCCTTCCTCTCTAGTTTACCTTCTGATTACGTTTTGTTTAAAGCAGCATTTCCCGTGCGGGTGTTCTGTGGAACACTGTTTGGGAGATGTCAAGGGGAGGATCAAGTTCACTTGAAGAAAGATGCATACTCTATTCCCTTTTGAAAACACACAATAATAGTACAGTAAAAGCACTGCGAAGGTGCTGTTTTTGGTACCAACACCAGTTCAATTTCATTTAATGCTGTAACCCCGTAATTTCTAAATTTGCTTAGGAGCAGAGCAGCAGTCTTATTTTTGTGTTGTGTTTTGTTTCTGTTTTCTTACAGAATCCCCCGGGAACCGGTATTTCAAAACCACTGTTTTAATTGCTGTTAGTAAGAGGTCTGCTCCCCAGCCAGGCTGGTGGGTGGAGGAGACGGGAGATAGGGATTGAGGCTGCCCAGTCCTGAGGGCGGCCCAGCTGGAGGACAGGCCTGGCCTGGGTGAGGAGTGCAGGTGGCGCTGTTAGTGGGGCCGGTACCTCTTGGTGCTGCACGCATCCGGGCAGGTGGGGCACTTCTCACAAGTCTCCCCAAAGGCCCCAGGTTCGGTGCACTGGCACTGCCCACAAAGGCAGAGCCCGCGGTCGCTGCAGATCTGGCCATCTCTGGCGCGGCACGTGTTGATGTCTGTCGAGCAGTTACAGTTGTCCCCGATGTAACCTGCGTGGCACTTGCACTCCCCGCAGTGACACTCACCATGGCCTAAAAGGACACACGAGGCACATCAGGGCCTGCCTACCTTTATGCATGAACAGGTAACCTTCCAGTGCCTGCCACGTACCAGGCAGTAGGGATCTGGCAGAGAATGGAACACTGACTCTACCCGCTGAGTCTGTTTGGGGAGACGAACAGAGGGCGTGGTGCTGGCATGTACGGGGTGCTGGTGGGGCCTGCTTGGGTCTGGGCTGGTGCTCCAAGTTGGTCCGGAACTTAGCCAAGTCATACCATGGGGCCAGGACCCAGGACAGCTTCCTCTTGCCTTGGCTCTATGAATAATAGCCCACATATGTTCACACCCGAGCCCAGAGCCTGGTTGTTACTTTCTATGGCAAAAGAGACTTTTACAGACAAGAAGTGAGGGTTTGAAGATGGATCATCCAGGTGGGCCCTAAATGCAATGGCAAAGATTCTCTAGAGAACCTAAAGAGGGAGATCCGACTCCAGAGGAAGACGGTAAAGATTCATCAGAAGCAAGATGCTCCCTGCTGGCTTTGAGGCTGGGGAAAGGGCCAAAGGTCATGGAGCGTGAGGAATGCAGCTCTAGAAGCTGGAAAGGCAAGACACATGGCTCTGGTTTCCCCCGAGAGCCTCAGAGGGTGCGTGGCCCTGTGGACATCTTGACTTTAGCCCAGTGAACACAATTTCAGGCTTCTGCCCTCTAGAACTACAAGAGAATACATCTAGGTTGCTTTAAGTCACTAAATGTGTGCTGATTCATCACAGCCACAAGAGAACGATCACAGTTGCTCTCCCTCAGTCCTAGTCAGATGCTGAATTCTTGCTCTGGCCTTGGGCTGATGATTTAGGGGCAGATGCCGAGAACAACCACAGGGGCAGTGGCAGCCAACACTTAAGAGTGCTTTCCTGGCCGGGTTTGGTGACTCAGCCTGTAATCCCACGCTTTGCAAGACCGAAGTGAGTGAATTGCCTGAGTCCACGGATTTGAGACCCGCCTGGGCAACTTGGCGAGGCCTCATCTCTACAATAAATAAAAAAAAATTAGCCAGGCGCAGCAGTACACACCTGTAGTTCCGGCTGCTTGGAAGGCTGAAGCAGAAGGATCGCCGGAGCCCAGCAGGTTGAGGCTGCGGTGGCTGGGAGCGGCCACTGCATTCCAGTCTGGGCGACAGAGTGAGACTCCAACTCAAAAAAAAAAAAAAAAAGAGTGCTTTCCTGTGGTGGCTCATGCCCGTAATCCCAGCACTTTGAGAGGCTGAGGTAGAAGGATTGTTTGAGCCCAGGAGTTTGAGGTCAGCCTGGGTAACACAGTGACTCATCTCTGCTAAAAAAATTTAAAAAGTTAGCCAGTCGTGGTGGCATATGCCTGTAATCCCAGCTACTTGGGAGGCTGAGGAGGAAGGATTGTTTGAGCCCAGGAGTTTGAGGATGCAGTGAGCCGTGACTGTTACTGCACTCCAGCCTGGGTGAAAAAGTGAGACCTCGACTCAGAACAAAAAAAAGTGCTTTCCAGATAAATGCTTTATCTGGAAACACAATGAATTCTCACTACAGCCCTATGAGGTGGGTATTATACCATCCTCCTTTTACAAGTGATGAAACTGAGACACAGAAAGAAAGAGCAGTGGGTAAAGGTCACAAAGCAATGGCAGGAGAGCCAGAACTCGAACCCGGGGCATCTGACTCCAGAGTCCATAGTCTGAGTGCTAGGAGCTATGAGCTCAGCCCGGCCAAGCCGAGAACCTGCTGAGGGACACCCTGGCTCTCCCTTGCAGGGGACGCAGCCAGGCATCACTTTGAGGCTTTGCAGGTGTCAAGGGCAAGAGTCTCACTCAGCTCAGAGGGGTGTGGAATGTGTGTGTGTGTGTGTGTGTGTGTGTGTGTGTGTGTGTGTGTGTGTGTGTGTATGTGAGGAAATGTGTTTGAGTATGTGAGAGTGGGGCTGAGAGTCAGCGTTTGAGACAGTGTTTGGGGTGTGTCTGAATGCAAGACTGTGAATTTCAGTGCAAGAGTATATGAGGGAGTGTTTGTGAGGGTTTGAGTGTGAGTGTGTGAGTGTGTTTCAGGGTATGAGTGTGTGTGTGTTGGACCATGAAAAGCCTGGATGGTGCCATCTTCCAAGGGGACCGAGGGCCTGACAGTGGGTTCTCAATTTTCTACACTATCAGAGGTGGAATGCGGTGCTAAAAATGGCACTTAATTTTTTGAAAATCTACTCTGTGCTATTTTTGCAGCATACATTTTTCTTCCTCATGCGATTTTAACACCGCTGAGAGTTTGCAGTTACTGAGTTACCATTACCATAAACTAGGGAGCCCGGGGAGGTAGGGGGTGGGGAGCTGTAGTGGGGGAGAGATCCCTGCATTTTACTTCCACACTTGAGTCAGTTACTCACTTTGGCAGTCGGGTCCCAGCACGTTCCCTGGGCCCACCAGCGAGTGTGACCCACAATACAGGTCAGGATGTGAACTCCAGAGGACTTCTTCATTTGCCACTTAACTTCCTGCCCCCGCTGCCCTGGCTCTGTCCGTTCTCCGGTGCCTAGAAGCTGCAGGCATTTGGACAGCCATTTGGACGGCCAGGCTGCGGTACCCGCTTGTGCCTGGAGAGCCACTCCGCTCACCCAGGGGCTCAGAGCCACAGTGAATGCGTGCTGGGCGAGAGCACCCTCCCACGTCAGGCAGCACTGAGGCATATGGCGAGTCGTCTGGGAGAAGCGAGGAAAGCCAGACCCAGGCCAGGAGGCAGCTGTGGAATGCAGTCGTGACTGCCTGGAAGCAGCACATGAGGGCCAGTCTTGGGGAGGGCAGCAGCACATGCTCCTGGCCCGGGAGAAAGAGGCTGCCCTGCCCCACCTCCACCTGTCTGGGACCAGCACCAGTTTGGAGCCTTGGCAGCAGGGACCTCACACAGGAAGTCTTCACAGATACAATGGATTCAGTCCACACAACTCCCTCACTCTCTCGCCTCAGGGACCACACTGGCCAAGAGCCTGGTTTAAATTAAAGTGGTTCAGTCGGGCTCGGTGGCTCAGCCTGTAATCCCACGCTTTGGGAGGCTGAGGTAAGTAGATTGCTTGAGCCCGTGGGTTCGAGACCCACCTGGGCAACTTGGCGAGACCGCATCTCTACAATAAATC
>NW_007259573.1:892609-946990 GCF_000164805.1 Carlito syrichta | reverse complement strand
AAAAAAAAAAAAAAAAAAAAATTAAAGTGGTTTCAGGGAATAATTCCTCCCCATAGCATTTATTATGAAAATCTCCAAACCTGAAGCAAAGTTGAAAGGACTGTGTAGGGACTATCCATATTCTCACTACCCAGATTCTGCCATCAGCATGTGATGCGCTGCACTGTTACACAGCTATTCACCTGTCACCCTTCCATCTCTATTTTCAAAAATGCCTTTTTTTTTTTTTTTTTTGAGTCGAGTCTCCCTCTATCGCCCAGTATGGAGTACAGTGGCATGCTCAAGGCCACTGCAACCTCGACCTGCTCGGGTGATCCTTCCACCTCAGCTTTCCAAGTAGCTAGAAACACAGGTCCATGCCACTGCATCCAACTAATTTTTTTTAAAAATTATTTATTATAGAGCCGAGGTCTTGCCACGTTGCCCAGGTTGGTCTCGAACCCCTGGGCTCAGGCAATCCTCCAGCCTCCGCTGCCCCGGCCAAAAATGCATTTCAAAGTGAGTTGCAGACACTTCACAGGTTGATGTTTTGTGTTTTTTTTTTTGTTTGAGATGGGGTCGCACTCTGAAGCCCAGGCTGACATACAGTGTCATAGCTCACTGTAGCCTTGAATTCCTGAGCTCAAGCCATCTTCCTGCTTCAGCTTCCCAAAGTGCTGGGCATGAGTCACTGCACCCGGCCCAGGGCTGGATTTTTAATGTGACTCTGGCACTCCCCAATGGCTTGTACATCACATGATCCCACAATGCAAAAATACAAAAAGTAAAAGGTGTGCTCACCGCCGTATTTACAAGCCATAAAGATATTCCACAGGCCAGGTCAGAGGGACTATTTTGCTTGTGACGGCGAGGGTTGTTTTCTTTGTCACTCTAACTGTGGTTGGCAGCACTATACAATTATTCACATATAACCTGACACAATATCCCAGAGTATCAAAGGTTTGGAGAGGAGGTAGTCTGTTATTTTGTTGAAGGGCTCGGGGTGAAGTGTGTGTGTTAAGAGGAGCACTTACTACTCATGGTGACTGGCCAGCTATGTGACAAGGTCTGTCCCCTGCAGAGGGACGGCAAGCCACACAGGGGCCCTGCTACTCTGTACTTCCTTCACAGGCCCAGAATTAGCTCCACAGCCTAACCTGAGGTCAAAGCAGCTGAGGGTGCCCCCGATCCAGGGTTTAAGAAGAAAGGAGTTAGGAGGCAAGGGAAGGAGAGAGTGGGAGTTGGCAACTCAGCAGAGGTCACCAGCATTTCTTAGAGCAGCCTCATGGCCCGAGACGCATGCCCAAAAGACCCTACAGCCCTTGAGCACAGCCAGGACACGACGGGAAAGCGATAGTGTGCAGAGAGCTTGCGGGACGCCCAGGGCATGAAGAGCTCAGCCTGATTCAGAGGAAGTGGGAGCAGCTGAGGGGCTGTGGGACCAAAGAAAACCCTCATCTGAGTGGCTATTTGGCCTCTGATATTTGAGGACTCCAAAGCAAAGCCCTAGCAAGCCAACCCAGGAAATAAGCCTCAGGCTTCCTACCTGGTGAAACTGCTGAAGCTGCCGGAATTCTTGTCTTCAGTGACTCTCCTAATAGACTCAGATTAGTTTATATCGGGTTGCTCACTGCCTTTCAGAGACAGCTTAAGGCAGTAATGGGAAAGATGTGGCACATGCCACTGCATCCTTCTTCATGCTTGTGACAGACACTGCCATCTAATGAGATTCTTCTCCATGGGACCTGGACTTGGCCTCAGAATTCTCCTCAACACACAGTAGGTGCTCTCAAGTGGTGGAAGCTGGCACACAAGATACAGCTACTGGTCAGCCTGGTTTAAAGCTTCCAAGACTCTATTAGAAAGCGTGACCCACAGAAAGAGTCAAAAACAACATACGCTGGTCACATTTTGTCCTAATCCAAATGTCTCAGATTCTGTAAATGGGCCTCAACTAACCCACCTTTTCCTCAACCTGCATGCTCAGAGATTTCCCACACCTCCTGGGCAGCCCTGGCATCTTCTAATGTCCTAGTAGGAACACCCGTCATTAAAATGACCAGGGTCATTTGGCCGTGTCCCAGGGATCCATAGCCTATCGATAACCGATCATGGGGACTGGAAACTCCATCCTGGCTGACAACGCCCAGAGGACCTAAGCAAGCACTCTCCATCAGAACAAAGCTAATGTGTACTCCTACCTTGGCAAAGTGAGTTGAATTTAATGATGCCCGCTTAATGTTGTACAGACAAAAATGTTTTCATTATGCACAGACAGAGATAGTGAAGGACAGGCAGAAGCCCCGTGCAAGCTGCAGATTGCTACATGTGCAAGTTATTATTAGTACCTTTGTTGCAATGATTGATAGTTAAATGGACAGGAAGTTGTAAATGTGCCTATTTATACATTATTTCAGCTCTATAGAATTCAACAGCTTTCCATCAGCGAAACAGTGCCTGTGTGGGCTGTGGGCCAAGACGTGGCCCCTTGCCGCCTCCTATAAAATTGGACGACGGCTAATCAGAGGGGTGCAGGCTGGGAAGGAGTCACGGGAGGTGGGAGGCAGCCAGCAGCCCGGAAGCCAGAGGGACTGTGAGAGGAATCCTTGCACCAACACTCTGCAGAGGTCAAGGAGGGCACAGCCCACAGCGGGAGGTACCCAGCTTCACCACCACTGGTGAGGACAGACTCCAACCTGCAGGGGGTGAGGAAGCAGTGACAGTGAGAACCACACGCAATCTGGTTGTGTCAGAGACGGGGCAGAAGGATGATGGGGGATCTGCAGGTGGGAGGCAGCTGAGCATCCTTTTCTGATTAAAGAGATTCAGGAGAAAGATTTTTTTCTTGGCTGGGTGAGGAATGGAGGGATCAAGGGAATGGAGAACTCCGCAGAGATCACAGCAGAGATGTATCAGGAGAAAGGAGGTGGTGAGCTGAAGGGGAGGGTGTGGCTGGAGGGGGATCAGCTTTATGAACAGCTGGGGGCTGGGGGCTGGAGTTCAGTTCAAATCCTTCCTCCACCACTTACTGTGTTCCCTTGGGCAGGTCTCTGAACCTCTCTGATGAGCCATTTCCTCTTCTGTCAATGAGGATAATGCCCTCCTTGCAGAATGTTATCAGAAATATCAGCCCAGCTCCAAGTGAAGCCCCTAATGCAGTCTGCAGCACAAGGTCACCAGGAAATGGGAGCTAGAGTTGCTGGGAATGCCTCAAGAGCTGAGTACTTGGGGAACTCAGAGAGCAACGCATGGGATACTCGTCCACAGAGAAAGGCAAGGGCCAGGGACAGTGGGACTGGGGCAGAGGGCAAGAGCCTGAGGCAGGTACCAAGGTCTTCTGGAATGTAGGGGGTGACCAGGAAGTCAGTAAGAGACAAGATACGTGAGATGGCACAGCCTCCAAAGAGGACGAGTCAAGGGGACAGGAGGCAAAAGCTGAAGGCACCACTGAGGAGCCAGGTGCGTGCTGATCTGGGGGTGGGAGCGCCCCTCCAGGCCTCCCAGCCTCCCCCCACCCCATGCTCTCAGGGATCAGTCTCAGGAGGAGGAGGTGGGGGTTTCTACACAAGGCTAAGGGTGAAGAGGAGCCTGTTCCCCATGGACCACGGGTGGTAAAGAGCAGAGCTGGGATACAAAGAGTCAGTTGGAAAAGGAGCAGTGGAGTGTAGCGGTTGACATGTGGATTCTGGAGTCAGGGTGCCTGGGGTGGCCTCCTGAATCTGCTGTTTACCACTAGTAACTGATGTTTAACCTCTTTGTTTCTCGGTTTCTTCATTTTATTTATTTATTTATTTATTTATTTATTTATTTATTTATTTATTTGAGTTGGAGTCTTACTCTGTCGCCCAGACTGGAGTGCAGTGGCCGCTCCCGGCTACCGCAGCCTCGACCTGCTGGGCTCCGGCGATCCTTCCGCCTCAGCCTTCCGAGTAGCTGGAACTACAGGTGCGCGCTACCACATCTGGCTAATTTTTTGATTATTGTAGAGATGAGGTCTCGCCAAGTTGCCCAGGCGCGTCTCGAACCCGCGGCTCAGGCAATCCACTCACCTCAGCCTCCCAAGGCACGGGATTACAGGCTGAGCCACCGAGCCCAGCTGGTTTCTTCATTTTAAATGGGACTAATAAAATACCTCTCTGGTAGGGTTGCTGGGTGAGTTAAGTCATTTAGCCTGTACAAAGCACTTAAAACAGGGATTCGCATACAGCAAGTGCTCAATAAATGCCCAGTATCTTCCTCATTGTTGTTGTAATTGTAGTAGGGACAGAGAAGGAGAAAAAGCTTGGAGCATTTCTTTGCAGAGGATCAGAGGCTTCCAGGGCTAAGTACCCCCTAAGGTTACCTAGTCCACACCCAGTCTTGAAGCCAGAACTCCCAGGACAAAGTACCCATGGCTGCCTGCAAAACACCCAGGGCCTGACAGAGCTGCTGGGACAGCCCACAGAGCACTGGTGGGAGGCTGGCACCACACAGGCCCCTCTGCCCTGCCTGGAGAGCTCCCTGAGGTGCCCTGGAGGACAGCAGGGAACACAACTTTAAATCAATGAAGAAGGGTCGCGAACCTGGCCCTCAGTTAGACCACTGAGGCAGGCATAGCAGCCCTCAGCTCTGGCCCAGGAGCAAAGGCCCATCTTACGCCCAAGTTCTACTCTGGGTCTGCAGAGGCCCGAGGCAGCCACCCATGGGTTGACCCCAGAGAACTAGCAGGAAGAAGCCAGCTTGGGATGGGGCAGAAACAAGAAGAGTTTCACTTCTCCCCATCCCCGCCCAGTTCAGGGTCACAACCAGGCAGACGTCAGACCCTCAGGGTACAAATCGTCTCTCCACAGCTGGTTCCAAAATAGTTTCCATCTAGCTCTGGAATGCCCTGGCTTCTCTTGGCGGCAGCTTCCATCCCCTCTGGGAGTCCATTCTGTCTTACAGACAGCTGAAGAGGGGAGGAATGGGCTCGGTTCCTGAGACATGAAGGGCGCTTCCGGTCCCATCTCCCTCTTTCCTCTCTCTACTGTCCATGTCTCTTCTGTCACAAACACACACACACACACTCTCTCTCTCTCTCTCTCTCACTCACTCTTCCTCTTCTTGTTTCCTCTCCATTGCCATCTCTCTTACAGCATCCCCCTGGGGTTTCCTCCCTCTCCTCAGAGCCTCCTCCCTGCTCTGGGCCTCCCTCCCGCCCACAGCACTCTGCTTGGCCATGGCCTCCCCCTCCACCTCTCTTCTCTCCTCTGCTCAGAACAGGCAGCCCCGTAAACAGGAAGTAGTTAAGTCATAGATGGGGCTGTTCTGGAAGGCCTCTGCCCATTTGCCGGGATTCCCTGTCACCCAGAGTCAGGTCTTGAGTGTGTTCCAGACATTTGTGTGTGAGACCCCAGACCCAGCTTCTGGAGCTCTCCATCTCCCGTCATAAGAAGGACAGGAACCCAACTCAGCAGCTTTATGTGCTTTGGATCACTGATGTGTGTGTGGCTGGGGATCCTAGATGGGGCGGAGCCGGGGGCAACCAGGATAAGGTCACACAGCCCTGCTCCCTGAGCCTGTGGAAGGCACAGTGGGGAGGAGGGGTCGGCGACACAGACATCCTTGGTGCTCATGAGCTAGGCCAGCACACAGTCCCCTCTGGAGCACCAAAGCCAGACTCGGCCTGGGCCATCTGTGGCCAAATGCACACATCTATGAGTGTCCGAGGGATGTGGCCTCTGTCTGGGGCTTCGACCAGGCAGAGGAAATCCCTCCTAAGAAGCGCTATTCCTGGATCTTTGTTGACAAGCAGGTTGCGGTTACATAATGCATCCACCCTGTGTCCTCGAGTGTCCCTGCTCCGCCTGTGCCACCCGGTGTCCTCAGGGTGCCTCTGAGTCTGGTCCCCGTGAGACTGCGCCCATCCCAGTATTCTACCCTTCCCCTCCATGCAGTGGCCCTGGTTTTAGAAAAAGTCAGGAACAGAGATTTCTCTTTTTTTTTTTGAGTTGGAGTCTCACTCTGTCGCCCAGACTAGAGCGCAGTGGCCGCTCCCGGCCACCGCAGCCGCGACCTGCTGGGCTCCAGCGATTCTTCTGCCTCAGCCTTCTGAGTAGCTGAAACTACAGGCGCGTGCTACCATGCCCGGCTAATTTTTTGATTTATTGTAGAGATGAGGTCTCGCCTGCCCAGGCGGGTCTCGAACCCGCGGGCTCAGGCAATCCACTCATCTCAGCCTCCCAAAGGTGTGGGATTACAGGCTGAGCCACCAAGCCCGGCTAGGAACAGAGATTTCTAAAACACACAGGACACGCTCCCAGCTCTCAGCTTGGGGCCCCACATCTCAGCAGTAACTAAACAAAGCTCCAGGGCAAGAGAGAAGCTGCTCCCAAAAAGTTTTGCTCATCTCACCATGGGTTTCCTGACCCCGTACTACGCAGTATTATCACGCCAAGGGGGGTTACTGATTAGAGAACTTGCCAACTAAGGGCTGTTCCTCCTACAAGGAAAGCACAGTGCTTCCTTCTTTAAAACCAACCCTGGGCCTCAGCACTAGCCAAAGTGTCTCCTGCCCAGTTCGGTCTGATCTCTGTCACTCCACTCGAAACTCCCTGGAACTGCTTGGGGAGGCGTCCTCCAAGCCTGTGCTGCTGTGCACCCACTTGCTGGATCTGAGCAGCGTCCAGTGTCCTCATCAATAAAACAGGACAAGTACCCTGTCTGTCTTATAGGATCAGGGATATTCTTTGTAATGTGCACTAGCAAAATGTATGGCTTACTTTAATGTTTACTGCCTTCAAGGAACTTGAAATTCCACTGAGACATTAAGCCTTTAAAATCTCTTAACAGTAAAACTTTATAGAATGCTTAACACAGGTCAAGCATTGTTCTAAGCACTTTACAAGCATTATCTCATTAGTCTTCCCAATAAACCTATGTTGTGGGCACAATTATCACCCTAATTTCCACAGATGTGGAAAATGAAGCACAGAGAAGTCAAATAAGTTAATTCAAAGTCACCCAGCAGGCAGGTGGCAGGAATTTGAACCACGTTTGACTTGGGAGCCTATACTTCTAACCACTACATAGTATCCCTTCTCCAGTACAATCCAGTCATGATTAAGGGATAAGAAAGAAATAAGACAACAGGATAGATGCTTAAGGTATGGCATAGTAAAAACTACAACAGCTGGGCGCAGTGGCTCAAGCCTATAATCTCAGCACTTTGGGAGGTCGAGGTGAGAGGATTGCCTGAGCCCATGGGCTTGAGAAGAGCCTGGGCAACTTGGCAAGCCCTCATCTCTACAATAGATCAAACAATTAGCCAGCCATGGTGGCACGCGCCGGTAGTTCCAGGTACTGGGAAAGCTGAGGTGGAAGGTTCACTGGAGCCCAGCAGGTCGACACTGGGGTGGCTGTGAGCGTGCCACTGCAGTCCTGCCTCGGTGACAGTGAGATTTCAACTCAAAAAAAAAAAAAAGAAAAAGAAAACTGTACAAAAGTCCATCACAAGACTGGATCTGTTCATAAAACCACTGTGGGCCCCCATTTTCTCATCTGGAAGGCATGTCATCTCCAAGGTTCCTCCACCGCTGATTGACTACTGTTGCCATATTACAGCTCAGGCCTGGGGGAGACTAGCGAGCCTAGGAGCCAGAGCAGGCCCCAGGTTAACCGAGAGGTTTTAGAACAGCAGAGGAGAGAGAGTATTTGAGGCATAAAAATTAGCATGAGTTCCAAGGTGGGTTTGTGAAAATGAACAGAGAGCAGGCAGGCAGCCTGGAGGGGAAGGGTTTGAATGGGAAATGGGAGAGACACGAGAATGGGCAAGGGGGACTAGACAGGGGCTTGCTGTATGTGTGGGTGGTGGGTGGATGGATGAATGGGTGGGTGGGCAGATGGGTGGGTGGGCAGATGGATGGATGGATGGATGGGTGGATGGGTGGTTGGGAGGGAAAGAGAAAGGGCTGTGGAGGAAAGGGTTGAGTGCAGGCTTGAAGAGCTTGAGTCTGTCCTTTAGGACATTTTCAGCCTGACAATAAACTGCCATCACTTGCTAGAGCTGAGCCTTTCCGGGGCACCGCAACATTCTCCTGGCCAATTTCCCATCCTATGGTCTGCCTCTTCCTCTAAGTCAGTCTCCATGTGGTCTTCTCAATCATTTCTCTCAAATGTAAGCCACGCAATGCTACTCTTTTGCTTAAAATCTGTCAGTGGCTCCTCATCACCTGAAATACAGCTTCCATACTTATACTTCGTGCACAACATGCAAGGATGCTCATGGCCCGACACCCCAGCCCACCCCTTGAGTGTCTTCACCTGCTTGCATTTCTCCAGACATCGCAGGTTCTGGTCATTTGAAACTACTCATAGCTTCTAAAAGGTGCTGGCCATGAGCAGATTCTTGTTTTGAAACAATCACTCTGACTGGCTGCGGTGCAGAGAGCAGAGAGGATGGTGGTAGCAGAGATGGAGAACAGATGAATTTCAAAGACACACAAAAGGTCAACGGACAAGAAGTGGTGGCAGATGGGATGTAAGAGTTGAGGAGAAGGTGAGATGAAGAATGATTCCTGGGTTTCTGGCTTGCACAACCAGATGCGAGTTGGAAGTATGGTAAATCAGGAAAGAACCATGCCTGGGAGGAGGAACAGGAGTTCAGTTTGAGACATACTGAGACTGAGGTGCTTTTAAGACACCCAAGCAGGGGTGCCATGAAGGCACAAAGCAAGTCTGAGCAACTGAGCAACATATGGAATAGCTGAAGGTCTGGGCAGGGATGAGAGTCCCTGGAGAGAGTGTGGGGTAAGAAGATGGCGAGGACCAAGCCTAGACACTCCAACACTGAGGGGTGGTAAGAAAAGGATTCTGAAGAGGAGACTACAATGTTGCAACTGAACATAGGAAGAGAGCATTGCTTTTTTTTTTTTGAGTTGGAGTCTCACTCTGTCGCCCAGACTGGAGTGCAGTGGCCACTCCCGGCCACCGCAGCCTTGAGCTGCTGGGCTCCGGCGATCCTTCCGCCTCAGCCTTCCGAGTAGCCGGAACTACAGGCACATGCTACCATGCCCGGCTGATTTTTAATTTATTGTAGAGATAAGGTCTCGCCAAGTTGCCCATGTGGGTCTTGAACCTGCGGGTTCAGGCAATCCACTCACCTCAGCCTCCCGAGGTGCGGGATTACAGGTTGAGCCACCGGGCCCGGCTGTTTTTTTTTTTTTTTTTTGTGAGTCAGAGTCTCAGTCTGTACCCCAGGCTGAAGTGCAGTGGCACACTCATGGCCACTGCAGCCTCGACCTGCTGGGCTCAGGTGATGCTTCCACCTCAGTCTTTCAAATAGCTGGAACTACATATACATGCCACCATGCCTGGCTAATTTGTTTTTCTGATTTACTGCAGAGATGAGGTCTTGCTATGTTGCCCAGGCTGGTCTTGAACCCCTGGGCTCAGGCATTCCTCTCACCTCAGCCACCCAAAGTGCTGGGATTATAGGCATGTGTCACCACGCCTAGCCTGCCTCATCTTATTAGCCTGAAAACCCATATACAATCCAAGACTGTGTTTTATGTGTGTACCCCCTGCCAAGCACAGTGCCAGGTACACAGAAAGTGCTCATGACATGCTGTTGGTTGGTGGTGGTTGTGAATGTTACCAGGACAAATCCTGGGGGAAGACATCCAAGGGTGGCGATTAGAAAAGGAACCGGATTATTGATATCTACGGAACTTAAATGTGATTGTTGAGATATTTCGAATTCTTAACAAATGTCCAAGAAACCCAGAGACTTGAGGGTGCATGAGAAAAAGAGGACCGAGACCTCTCTTTCGTTGGGCAGGACACGGTTATGGTCACACAGAAACCACAGCCTTTGCACCACCCCTGTTCTTGCACATTGTTCAGATTTCACCTGCACAAGGCTCATTAGAGATGCAACAATGATGCATCCTTAGCTTCAGAGCCAGCTCCTCCTCTGTCCTTGGCTTATTGTCAATGATTCAGTCCTAACTGATGGTATTTCCCAACAGGCAGTGCCCTGACAAGCCCCTTGCCCTCTGTCTTTCACCAGCTTGACCTCATGCTGTGTTCTGCATTAGGTCAGCAAAATTTGACCAGTACAAAAAATAATAATAATAAAAAGGTGATGTTGCTTTAAGCTAAGCTTCTTCAAACCTCAGCATTGCCTTCTGAGATGACAGCGCTGGTTAGAAAGATAAGACTCCATTGTCAAAGGCAACGGAGCCCTCTCAAAGGACACCCTGGCCTTTCGGGTCTCGGCACCTGACTTCTCAGTGCTGAGGCCCAGTTGCCAAGTCCCTCTGATTATGACTGCAATTCACAAGGGGGTGGCAGGGAAAGGACTTGGACTCTGGTCCAGTGCTATCAGTCACAGGGAGATGAAGGCAATGGAGGGAAGATGGAAAAATCCCATGTTCTTTAATGAACTTGCCCTCCCAGTTTCAAAGAAGCCTGAAGCCGGCGGAGTGAAATGAACCATAGTCTTTCCTAGGACCCTGAGAATGCTGACTCAGAAAGAAAAACAGAAGGCTGCAGCCAAAAGAAACAGAGCTACCTCGGGTCAATACCTTGGATTTGGCGTCACCTGCCCAATCCGCCTGGCAGGCACTTCTGAGGAAATGCCAAGCACATCTGGAAAGTGTGAATTCAACACCCCCTTGGTCACTGCAACAGGATGTGAGAGTTACTATTTTCAAACTGGAAAAGTGTCATGCTGTTGTGGCTGGTTAACAGCTGCCATATTCCACCCCAGGCTGGCCACTGTTCAGGGGCTAGTGCTGCATTCTCAAAGGACGAAGGTGGTTTAGGACGTCATGTGTGTAGGCCACACTGAAGCTTGGCTGCCAGGAGCCCAGCTAAGCCATGAGACAGCAGGGAAGCAGCTACCCAGAGAAGAGCAGCCCTGGGGACTGGGGAAGGTGGACTTTCCTTGGGTCAAGGCTTTCGGCCAATTTTGGAGGGGGGTATGGCCCACATGCCAAACTTCTCAGCCATGGCCTCCCCCACAGGGTCAGTAAAAGCACACCGATCTCCTGGTACAGTCATAACAACAAGTAGATGAGATCATTCACTTCAAGAGCATTTTACAAATTAGAACAGGCTAACCAAGGTTCACTTAAGGAAAGCGGGTTCAGCATAATCAATAACAACTGCCAGATACTCACTGAATACTAAGAGGAACTGTATCTTGCATCAAATAACAATCATAACACGACTGGTTCCTCAGCCAGGCCTTTGGTCCACATGTATTTTTCAGGCCTGGCCTGCTATGTCTGACATACCCTTACATAACCCAGAATCTCACTAAGGACAACAAAGACAAAATGTTTCCTATAATTCTGATGGCGATAAAGAGCACTTACTAGGTGGGCTAAATGCTAGGGTGGCAGCAGAGATGTGGGAAGGGTCTCAAAGCTAATCAGTGTAAGTAAACACAGGTGGACATGAGTTAATTGGCTACTTGATCCCTTGAGTCTGGACTTTGCTGCGTCTGACCCACTGCACGTTTTCCTTCCCCTTTCCGGGGCACCTTCCTGACTACTTGCAAAAGGCAGTGCAAAGTTCTCCTTGTTTGAATCTATAATCAAGAATCACAAGGAGCTTTTAGTCAGGTTCTGAGCCTCAGATTCCCAAATGTAAATAGTCAAAGCAAACAATACTGTATGTGTGACAGGTACTATTAGGAAAGACATGACCTGTATTTGTGACAGGTATTATTAGGAAAGACATGAAATGCTTTTGCACGTAGAGTGCAAAATACTAACAAATTAGCCTGCTTATTTCCAAGAAAATGATCTCCGTATAACAAAAAGGGCACTAACATAGATTCTCCTTGCATTACTACAACATTGCCTATTGCTAAAGGCCAACTCTGTGACGTCAAGTAACGTACCAACCTGGGACACATATTTCTTTAGCTCTGGGACGGCTGGGTTCACCTGATGGACTTTGGGGGGTGGTACTTATGGGATGGGGTGACAGCAGGCTCCCGTCTCTGGATCAGAGGGCAATAGTCAGAAAGGTACCCTGGAAAGGGGAAGGAAAACTTGCAGCGGATCAGACTCAGCAAAGTCCAGACTCAAGGGAACATTTAGATCTGGGTGGAGCTCTTAGGTCAGCATTCTGAGAGTCATGGACACTCAGCCCACAGGACAACATGGCTCCAACCAATCCTGCCCCACCCGCCAGAGGCACTGAGCAGTAGAGGTCAATAATCAACTACGTCAAAGTATCCAAAATCAAGACCAAACTCAGTGTCAGCTCAACTCCTAAGAAATGAGGCAAAAGGAACCTTAAGAATAACTATTTCGGCCACCAGAGGTCTCTCATAGTTTTAAACTTAAGAATGGAAAATTTTCTAACATGTTATCCTATAATACCAAAAAGCTAAGACCACCCAAACCTATGTGACTAAGTTCTTATCTTTGGCATTCTCATGGTCTTCCTGGGGTCTTCTTTGCTTTTTTAATTTCATTATTTCCTTCACAGGCTATATAGTTCATGATCTTTAGGATCAGGCCTAAAATTCAAAGGCACACACAGACTCCTCAGCAGAGGGTCCTGTTTGCATACTTCCCTTCTAAGAAGAGAGAGGGCAGTGAGGGGAGATCCAATGCTTAGATCACTCCCTTTTCAGAATCACTAGTAAATTGTCACTGAAGATGTTTCTGGACATAGGATCTGAGCCGTGAGCAAGGGCAGTGACAAAACTCAATCTCCTGAGCTAATAAGTACAGAGCACAGAGCAAGGCAAGTTCTCAAAACACTTCCCAACACCCTGTTTCTTGTCTTTCAAGATCTCAAAAATCTGAACAAAGGCAGAAGTTTAAGGTGATTCATATTCCCATTCCTTGATTCCAGAAAGTTTCAGAGAAGAAGTAAAAATTCCAGGGGCAACAAAAACTTAGAAATTAATTCAAAACCGCAAGTAATATCAACTCCATTTCCCTGGCACCCAGTACAGCACTTGGCATGTGCAGAGTGCTCAATGAACTCTTGCTAAATGAGCTCAAGGCAGCAACCTGCCTAAAACAACGTGACTCTTAATGAGAGATCATCAGATATTTATTAAGCTCTGGTTTTTCCAAAGTGCTTTCTCCAACATGAGCTGCTAGAGGCTGGCTGACTCCAGAGACAGGCCACCCAGCTCACCTGGCTCATGCGACTGGTCTACAAGATGTATTGTTTCGTTTTATGATCAAGCCCTACAGTTTGGTACCATTTTGCCTTTCAAGTGAACTTGAGCAGTAGCTAAACACAGATAGAATTCTTAAAGAGTTCCTGTCCTTGGGATGCCTGTTGAGAACTCCTGGAAGCAGTTTTGATGGCGTGGTTTCTGATATGTATCTCCGTGGAAGAAAATGTTCCTCCAGAGTGGGGAGGATAAAATGTATTCAATGCCCCTAATAGGAAGGCACTTTGCAAGGAGCTTTACAAACACTCTCTTGCTGGATCCTCCCAGCAACCCTCTGGGGTAGGATTTTTCTCCTTATTTGATAGACAAGAAAAATTGGGTTCAGAGAGGTTAAGTGAAGATCCGAGGTCACAAACGTAGAAAGGGGCAGAGTCAGGTTAAAAATTCAGGTTTATTTCACTCCAAAGTCATTTTTCTTTTCATTGCACAAAGATGCCTCCAAAGGCTCTTGCGGTGTCCCCATGGAGCAGATTAGGACAAATCTCTCTGTGCTGGTTAGCGACATGGTTTCTGGCAGCTTTACCTGTGCTGTCATTGCAATCCTAAGGAACAGGTGTTGTCCTTGACCCTGGTAAAAGGTCTCCTGCGGAAGTATCTTTCCCAATTATGGGTGTGTACTATTCCTTACAATGAGCGTTATTGAAGAATCCTGTAACAAATCCTGTTCTCAAGGTCACTATACTCTGAGTACTCCAAAATGGAATGGGACTCTCTTGGCCCTCACTGTCATGTACATAAGGAAGATTTATATGATGCCAGGTGAGGGAAATTGTTACATTGGTTCCTGAAGCTCTGCCTGAGGGAGTCCTTTGGGAGAGAAGGGCCCTTTCTCTGGAAGAGAGATATATATATTTTGCACCCTTGTAGTTGCCAGTAGCATCTAGGTAGTTATCAACAAACAGAGTAAGAGATTAATATGCTGTGAAAAAAAACCTGAAGATTTAGCTAGGTGCTCCCACCAAAGGCACACAGCCCTGGCAATCCTACCACGAAGCTCCTTCCCAGGAAATTAAAGATGTCCAATCTTGGTTCATTCAAAAGGACTTTTGGAGACCTTTGTCATGGAGGCCACATTCAAGATAGTCTGCAACCAGCCATTTATGAAATATGCCAACTGCAATGAAAGAAGGAATGGCAGTGGCCTAACCCAGGAATAGCCACCAGACTACTGATTCTGAGCGTGAATACAACATTTCTAATGACAGCAACATAAATATGGCAAGAAGTACTTTAAAAAACATATCTGAGCCAGGCACAGTGACTCATGCCTGTAATCCCAGCACTTTGGGAAGTGGAGGCAAGAGGTTTGAGACCAGTCTGAACAATATGGCAAGACCTCGTCTCCACAATAAATAAATAAAATCAGCTGGGCATGGAGGCACATGGCTGTGGTTCTAGCTACTTGGAAGGCTGAGGCCAGCAGTTGAGGCTGCAGTGGTCATGAGTGTGTACTGCACTCCAGCCTGGGTGAAAGATGAAGACTCCGACTCAAAAAAAAAAAAAAAAAAAAAAATATATATATATATATATAACTACTGCCATGGCAAGAATCAAGAAGTCTAGAACTTGGCCTTAATCTCAGGAGTACCTTTAACTAGAGAGTACCTTTAACTAGAGCTTCGATAAGTCTGCTAGGAGCTGTCAGCTCAGGCCCAGGACCTGTGCTTGGATGCTGGCCCAGCCCACTAGGAATCATGCCTCTAGTATCATGCTCCATTTTTTTTTAATATTTGGGAGAGGATTGCAGATACCCCTTGACCTCCTGACCTCTTGACCTCTAGACATCTATGACTGTCACATAACAAAGGTGATCTCTCTCTCTCTTGACCAAAAGTGTTCTGTTCAAAATTCTATATCCTACTTGATTTAAACTTCCTCATTATATGGAATCCAAAAAGTAGGTTGACCATTAGCCAATTGTTCAATGTCCTCCAATGAAGTCTTTTAAGTAGAGAGACTACAGAAAGCCCCATCTGGATTGAGACTGATCACAACATTACTCAAATCCCAGGAAATGCGCTGTTTGGGCACAGAAACCAACAAAGAGTAACAAAGTCTGAGCAAGAATCTTTTATTACATCAAAAACAAGTGAACAGAACTTGTCTTGCTTCTCATGTGCTATTCGTAAAGGAAGCCTGAAGGATGAACACTTTATAAGACTCAAAAGAAGAGGAGCCCTCACGATGGCCCCACGAAGCTCACCTTACATACACTGAAATAGTTCATGGGCAGAACCATTCTTTAAGTTATGCTTCTTCTAGAAAACAGTGGGAGACACAACAGTCCCGAGCACACATGCATTCCCATGACAATGTGTCACAAAAGCAATAACAGAGTTTTCAATTGCTTCCAAACCTTAGTCTGACTTGCTTCACTCCTCATTTTTATGATGAATAACATATTGCTAACCAGTAATCTCTTGCATCTTCCCCTTGGTCCTGTCTCCGGGTAGGAGGCAAGGACGATAAGCCTCTTATAGACAGAAAAGCCAGAGAGGGGGGAAGGAGCTTCTCCAGGGTGACCCACTGATTCCAGCCCTGGCTCTGTCGCAGCCACTTCTTCAAATGCACTCCTCAACCTCCCTCTGAAGACAGACCACAACCACACAATTTCCTTCTAAGACGGGCTGCAGGGGAAAGAAGAGGAAAAAAACTGTGAGAGAATGCTGAAATCAGCTGCTTGGGAGCTTCTGAGTCAGCACCCTCCAGAGCAGAGTGGTGGGTGGGAAACAGGCTGCTCTCCCACAAAAACCCCAAAAGTATCAGTGACCCAAAAGCTGAAAACCAACATGCACAATTCCAGAGCAGGAGCCTCCTGTTGACCATGGGTGCCAAGCTCTCGGGGGCTGGAATTCCTCACCCACCCGTTCCCAGCTGCCTCCTGAACAAGCTGTGGAGTTCAAGAGACAAGGACATGCAGGGCACCACAACATTGTGCACGGAGCCTCTGCACAGATGTGTGTTATCAAGGCCTGCCTGGAGCAGGGCTCGGTTCCGAGTCCTTCCTAAATTGTCAAACACAACAATGATCTCATTCCAGAAATGAGTTTTTCCAAGAAGACTTGGATAGCATCACATTTTAACTAGTTGTTGCTTTTAAAGTGAAGGGGTAGAGGAGGCTAGATGGGGATGCAATGGAAAGAGAGTCAAAATGTTCTCATCAGTGATTTACTAAAGTAATTCAACATCAAGTGCTGCATAGGATATAGCATTACATGAAAAAAAGCAAGACACAAAACTGTATGCAGGCGTAAACACACATACTAACTTAGAAAAAGTTTGGTCCAGGTACTTTGGGAGGCCGAGGCAGGAGGATCGCTTGAGCCTCGGAGTTCAAGACTAGAATAGGCAACATAGCGAGACATCATCTTTACAAAAAAATAAAAAAATTAGATGTGGTGGCATGTGCCTACAGCTGCAGCTACTCAGGAGGCTGAGGAGGTAGGATTTCCTGAGCCCAGAAGGTCGCAGCTGCAGTGAGCCATGATCATGCCACTGCCCTCCAGCCTGGGCAGCAGAATGAGACCGCTGATCATTTAAAAAAGCCGGGCTCAGTGACTCAGTCTGTAATCCTGTGCCTTTGGGAGGCTGAGGGGAGTGGATTGCCTGAGCCCGCAGGTTCGAGACCCGCCTGGGCAGCGAGACCTAATCTCTACAATAAATCAAAAAATCAGCCGGGCGTGGTAGTACATGCCTGTAATTCCGATTACTTGGAAGGCTGAGGCGGAAGGATTGCTCGAGCCCAGCAGGTCGAGGCGGCGGTGGACGGGAGCGGCCACTGCACTCCAGTCTGGGTGACAGAGTGAGACTCCAACTCAAAAAAAAAAAAAAAAAAGAGAAAGAGAGAAAAGAAGGAAAAAAGCTTGGAAGGAAAGACGTTAGACTCTTAAAATATGAGTGATAAAATTATAGACAGTTAAAAAAAATTTTCGCTCTTCAGAATATTCTAGACCTAAGGATAATCCTCCAGCTCTCTGGAAAGGTTTTGACTGAGCACACAGCTTTGGAAGGGATGATGTGAAACCGTGAGAGTGAAAAGAGTTCCTTGTCTGGTTTGCCAGATGGTCCAAATTAATCCAGTTCACCAAGAAGGAGACAGGCGGCACAGACTGACCACACATCCATCAACTTCCCTGTATTTTTCAAGATTTCTTTAATGAATGTGTATGGCTTTTCCAGTGGAGGGAAAAAGATATTCCATCTCAGCAATCCCAGGGAAGTTAGGGACCTGAAGCATCGTTCATCCTGGAGCCTCAAGGGCTTGGCAAATTTCCGATTTCTCTATGCCATGACATGTGAGTCTCCCGATACCGCAGGATTATGTGGGGTGAAGAGAAGAGAAAAAGCATGCAGGAGCTCTGGATATGAGGTCTGGCAAAATTCTAAAATGCAAGATTGATTCAGAAAACTGTGGATTCTGGTGGTTGAACAAAAAAAAGCTATGTATTCACTCAGCTACAGAATATTCCTGTTTCCCAAGTGACCCGTTTTCCTCGCTGAGGGCCATTCACACCTCATCTCCCACCCATCCTGTGCCTCTCAGGTCTGCACTCTCTTCAGAGAAAAGTCTCATCTCGAAGGAGGCGAGGAGGTATCTAACATGCCCGGGTCCTACCAAGCACCAGGCCAGGGCCTTCATCTCTGTCTTCTCCTTCAATTCTCCAAATAATGCAGAAACAAGAGGTGTTGGCCCATCTTTAAAGAGAGGAGAAATAAAAGGCCAAGACAACCAAGGTCATACATAGACTGATGAATTGTGGAGATGAAATGTGCACATGCCATCTGACCTGAAAGCCCTTGCTCCCAGGCAGTATGGACACATGCTGGCTTTTGGGGTGAAGACATACCAGAGGGTTATTTCTGGCTCCTGATGGGAAAGGAGGGATAGGTCCATCATGTTTGCTACTATCTTCTTAAAAGAAAAACACTGCTAGAAAGGTCCATTACACACAATGCTGGGCTTCTTGCAGCCTTTATTGTGGCTACGGAAGGGAATGGAAACTCCATTCCACCATACTGGAATTTTTAAGGCAAAGCCTAGGACTCCCATGGGTAAGGCTGATCCCTCTCTGAACCCTGGGCATCAGCCTCGGTCCCACATATGGGTGTGGCTCTGACTGAGAGGAGCCACTATAGGGCATGTCCTCCTCTTATGGCAGGCAATGTACTAGGACGTTCACATACACTCTCTTATTCCTCACAACTATACGCCTAGAATCACACATCTGGCATGTGGTATAATGGGATTTAGGTCCAGGCCTGTCTGCTACAGAGTTCACACTTTTTCTGCTAACTCAGACAGAACCATCTAGTAAATACCAATCTACTATCATGCTGATGGAGAAAGAGTTGATCCCTGTTGCCTGTTTAGCACTTCAAATCATGACTTTTCCACCTGCTTTACCCTCCCATGACATCCCTATGTCCTACACTTTCTGGCAATTCCAGTTTTGGACACTGTGACCCCACCACCCCATGAGTGTCACATTTGTCTAATGGCAAGCTCTGTTCCAGGAAGGCTTGCTTGCCAGCCCATGTCTGTGCAACCCTTCAAGGAGGTGCAGTTACTCCTCTCAAGGGATAGATCATTTACATGTTCCCAATTTGCTTCAGACACACCTCCTACTTTCTCTTCCCACCTAAGCCCCAAGTTCCTTTCAAATCAACCCTTCCCAACTGGAAGACCATTCTCAAGGAGGGAACCCTAGAGGCCACTGAATAACAATTTGTAAAAGAAACTACAGCCTTGCCTAAAATTATTCTGCTTACTGTCTTTGCAAGTGATACAGTGTTAGATGGAATGGTCCCTTTGAGTACAACTCCAGAGTGGGAACTACCAACTTGTCACTTAGCTGGAATCAATGTAAAGTCCTGTGCTTAGATTCAGAAATTAAGTGCTCTGGGCAGGTGCATAGCTCATGTCTACAATCCCAGCACTTTAAGAGGTCAAGGCGGGAGGATCACTTGAGGCCAGGAGGTTGAGACCAGCCTGGGCAACATTTATTTTTACAAAAATAAAAATAAAAAAATATGAAAATGAGGTGCTCAAACATGACACTATAAAAAGTTGGCTTGGCTATAGCTTATTCATAAAACAAAAAACCTCTCCCTTTGAACCATAGCTCTAAAAAATAAAATTAAAAAACCTCAAACTTTTGATAGTAAAGCTAAAAACAAGCTCAAGAGCGTAAGGTGACTGTCTAACAGAAAAGTGAATGTACTGCCAGGATGCAGTAGTGAAAATAGAATGTCCAGATCACAGGAAGCTCAGCCCTGAGCCTTTGTCATCCAGCAGGACAAACAACGTGCTGGATCCTGGGAAGCATGCTTGACAGATGACACAGTCATCAGAGAAGGAAGAGACATGGGATCTAGTTAGATAAGAGAGAACAGAGAAACACAAGGTTTCAGATATTTGACAGGTTGTCACATGGAAGAGGGAGTCTAGAATGTGAACCACTAGGTAGAAGTTCCTGAGAAACAAGTGCTGATTCAATGAAAAGAGGAACTTCTGGCAGGAGAAATAACAGCTCCCAAAGGGGTCCACATCCTAATTCCTGGTGCCTGTGACTGTGTTACTTTACACGGTAAAAGGGATTTTGCTGATGTGAGGGTTCCCTCCTTGAGAATGGTCTTCCAGTTGGAAAGAGTTGATTTGCTGGTATGGGGAGAATTTCCTGGGTTATTCTTGAGGCGCCTATGTAATCACAGGGGTCCATATGAGAGGAGGCAGGGGCATCAGAGAAAGAGGCGTGACAACAGAAGGAGAGATCAGAGTTGGAGAAGACTTGAGAATGCTACACCGCAGAGCTTTGAAAATGGGGGAAGGAGCTAGAGGTGGCCTCTAGGAACTGGAAAAGGCAAGGAAATAGATTCTTCTCTAGAGCATCTAGAAGGGTTGCAACCCTGTGGACACCTTGGTTTCCACAGAATAAGATCTAGTTCAGATTTCAGACCTCCTGAACTGTAATAGAATAAATATATTGTTTTAAGCCTCTAAGTCTGTGACTTGTTGGAGCAGCAACAAGAAATGAATACAATGTTTAACAAGTGGAGATGCTTATTATTAGCCCCAGTGAGCTTGGTGTCCTGGGAGGCTATCAAGAAGAGGTTGAACATCTCTACCTGCCAGGAATGCTGGGCAGGCCAGTCCTGCATTAATTGGGAGGTGAGCTGGGTGGCCACAGGCAGGCCCTTCCAATTCTGGGAGTCCACAATCTATGGTGGTGCCTCCTGCTTTTGTATTCAGCATACTGGTCTGCACCTGCTGCCTGGTGGTGGGCAAGGCTTGTCCATGGTCTTCTCCCAGGAGAGCTGTGGTAGTGACACTTTCCACCACCACCTTGAGCAAAGGCAGGCTTTGGAAAGATGTCCTAACAGCACCTGGGCCCGGCTCAGAGCAAAAGTGCTTGCTGGGGATGCCTACCTGAGCAGAGAACTCCCTTGTTCCTGGCGCAGGAGAAGTTGTCACACTCACAGAAAGGCCCGTAGATCTTTCCGAACTCGCTCTCGAAGCAGGAACATTGGTTGCAGCTGCACTCCCCACGCCCGCTGCACAGGGGCTTGCCGTCTGCCTCCCTGCACAGGTTCTGGTACACACTCTGGTTCTCCCCCTCCTGGCACTCGCACTTGGTGCCCAGGTAACTGGGGTTGCACTCGCACAAGCCGCAGATATAAGTCCCGTTCCCGCTGCACCTGGCGCTGTCGGTCTCCAGCCCTGCGCTGCAGCTGCATGTACAGTTGTAGGTGACACCCACCTCCAGGCTGTCCCGGAATCCCACAGGCCGCAGGGCGAACATGTGCTCCGTGTGTCTGCTGGGGCAGCTCCTGGCCTCCACCGACACCTCAAATGATGCCTGGGCAGAAAGAAGAGAGGGGACACTGCAGCCACAAGCAAGCCAGGGCCTCCTGATCACCCATGGGCCCCCAGAGCACATCTCCTCTGAGGCTCTCAAGGAAGAGCAGCTGCTAAGTGAGCTCTTTCCATGCACACAGAACCACCAACAAGCCCAGGTAGAAAGAGACCTCACAATGAGCAAGCTCTACTATGGAGAAGAGAATAATATGCAGGTATACCAACATCTGATAGGCACTGCACTGGGTTCCTTGACATTTATCATTTCTTTGCATCCTCATGACGTTGAGGACTGGGCTCCCGCAGAGAGGTACAAGGATTCCTCAAGTTTACACAGCTTTTGTTCTCCCTTTTCTTTTCTCTTCTTTCCTATCCTCTTCTGACCCATCCTGCAGGACTCCTCTTTCCTGCCCATTTTGAAAGTCATTCAGTAAAAAGTTATATAAAACTATGTGAACATAATTATCGCAAAAATGAAAGACATATTAAATATTTGTCTAGTTAAAATATTTAAAAATAATATTTCAAAACAACAATGGTTATGTCTCATGATAATATTACGGATACTTTTTTCCTTTTGAGTATTTCTACAATCTTCACTTTTTAACAATATTTATATTTTCTTTTGTGATCATAAGAATTAGCTACATTTTAAAGTCCAAAAAATAAAAATAAGTCCAAAATATTTTTTAAAAAAAAGTCATTCTGTCAACAAATATTTTCTGGGCACTGCCTCTGAGCTAGGCATGAGGCGAGATGCAGGGGCACAGTGGTACCCCTGCTCTAGAAGCACGGGGTGGAGAGTATCCTTGCTCCCTAAGAGCATCCCGTCCCTGCTGGCCAAGGGCTGAGCTGACTCCTGAGCTCTCTCTGCAGACACCCCCAAAGCCTCCTGTGCCCCAAGTCCCCTAGTGAGTGGTTCTTACAGCTGCACTTCTCACAATCAGCTCATGGCCTGAGCTCTTAAAGAGCCATTGTTGTCTGATGAAATACATCATACATGTGAACAGACTTTTTCTTTTTAAATAGAACATGTTAGAAAGTGTTTCTAACTCCGGAGCTTCTCAAAGGTTGCCTTGGAAACAGGCAGCAAGGTGGGCCTCGCTGGGAGGCAGATGGTACAGGAGAGATGCCTGTCAGCCGCCCAAGAACTGGGATGTAAGGAGGGCAGGCATGCAGCTTGAGCTGAGTCTTCAGGAACTAGAGCATGCATGACATACCTACCCTCTCTCTCTCACCCCACTGAGGAAAGGAGCCATGTGGGGTTCAAATCACCCAGCAGGGTCCTTAGAGCAGGGCCCATAAATGCTATGGAAATGTAGACAGGTGGCGAGCACACCCTGAGGAAAGGCCAATGTGAAGTGCTTCCCCATGAATGAAACTCTCCCTTGCTCCCAAAACATTCAGAGGCCTGACCCACTGCTGATCACAAGCTGACTCACTGACCCTGAGCCCAGATGTCTTTATTTTTCAAAAAGTTCCTCAGATCATTCTGAAGCTTAGACTGGGTTAGAAACCACTTTTAACTATCACTGTTCTTAATTCTATCATTTGGATTGGAATAAAGCTAATTAAAAAATAATAATAATAAATAAAGCCATGGTTTTGCTACGTTGCCCAGGCTAATCCCGAACTCCTGGGCTCAAGGGATTCGTCTACCTTGGCCTCCCAAAGTGCTGCGATTATAGGCATAAGCTACCATGCCCAGCCAAAGCTAATATTTTTTTTTTTTTTGAGTTGGAGTCTCACTCTGTTACCCAGACTGGAGTGCAGTGGCCACTCCCGGCCACTGCAGCCTCGACCTGCTGGGCTCCGGCGATCCTTCTGCCTCAGCCTTCCAAGTAGCCGGAATTACAGGCATGCGCTACCACGCCCGGCTGATTTTTTGATTTATTGTAGAGATGAGGTCTCGCTGCCCAGGCGGGTCTCGAACCCATGGGCTTAGGCAATCCACTCACCTCAGCCTCTCAAAGGCACGGGATTACAGGCTGAGCCACCAAGCCCGGCTCAAAGCTAATTTTTAAAAAGCCATCATTAGCTTGCTTTACTGGACACTCTTCAGGTCACAATGCTTATTTTTTTATTTTTTTGAGAATACTGAAAAATATGTTTTTAAACACTCTAGACACCTCTATCAATTTGAAATCTTTACAACTTCTCAAAGGCCTCGCCTCAGGATTTGTGACATCTAAGAATACTGGGGAGGGGGTGGGTGTGTGGAACTGAGCGGGAAGATAGACCTGGCTTTCTAAGTTCTGAGTAAAGTCCTGAATGACAGCAATTCGCCATTCCAGAGGACGTGATGGCAAATGCCCAGGACCAGGCACTAGCTGAGAGGTTCAGTAGAAGAGGCTTTTATACTGATGGGCTGAGGACAATGACCAGAAGCCCAGAGTCAAAAGATACTAGGAAGACCAGTTGGCAGACAATCTGGATGAGCTCCACTTCACCTTCTATCTGTGTGGGGGAGGAAGGAGCAGGAGGAGGCAAAAGGGAGAGATTGACAAGAGCAAGCTCAAAGCTAAGTTCCAAGGGCTTGAGGGACAGGGAGGCTCTCAAGGTAAGGAAAAAAGATGGGACCTAAAAAGGCACTGCAATCTGTGAAGGACAATAGTTAACAGTTGCCGTGTGCCTACTATGTCTCAGGCACTGTGCTGGACATTTTTATAAGTATCTCTTTCATATGCCCCAGAAGGAGGTATCCTCATTTTATCAGAGAGAAGGCAGGGTTGGTAGGATCAGTGAACTTAGTGGTCACATAGCTGGTGACAGGTGGGGCCAGGCCTAGAACTAGGTCTGTACGCTCCTTGGCACATCACCTACTAGAAGGGGCATGAGGCAAACATCCAGTATCCAGATGTGGGTACAGAGGGAAAGCCAGCCTGGTTTACTGCAGGGACTACTTGAGGGTGACCCCCAAAGTAGTGGCCAGAGGTTTCTCCAAATCTTCTTGCCACGGACTAGGAAGGGTTCACACCTATGGATGGGAAGAGCGTGAGGGCTGGGCCTGCCTGAAGCTGTCACGGGGCCATCAGGAAGGCAGGTGAACAGCCTGGGGACAATGCATCCTTCCCTTCTGAGGTCCTGGGAGAAACAGTGACTTGCTTGAAGCTACTTGCAGCTTGTTCCAAGCTATAGTTGAAGCCCTATACTCCTGAGGCAACAACTTGCCCGACTGGTTAAATGAAAACCCTTCGCCTTACAAAAGCATCTGTAGGTCAGAAACAGAATAAACCACGAAGGAATAACTTGGACCAAGAGCCAAAGGCATTCAATTACTGAAAGCCTGTGGGGAGTATCCATCTGGTGAGTGTAACCATCTCCCATGGAAATTTGTCTGCATTAAGAGATAAAGTCAAGAAAGCAAGAATTAAATCCTGAGTCTTGCCAGTGTATCTGTGCTTGCCCAGTAGTAAGTGAGAGGTTGGGGAGCCCCTGAGGTGCTGGCACCTGATCACCCAGGATGCAGATGCACTCAGGTACTGTCTGCCAGGCTGGCCAACCAGGGAGGGCCTGGCTTTCCAAAAGGTCCTGCAGCTCTTCTCAGCCAAGGCTTCAGTACAAATGAGGTGCTATCTGTCTGGCCCCATGTGGCCTGGTGTGCAGCCAGATGCCTGATAACTAGCCTGATCACCAGAGAATGCTCTTGTCTATTTCAGCCACTGGGCCTCGGTTCCTGCTGGGCACAGGAAGTGCTATAAAAAGCACTTCAGGAAGAACAAGTAAATCTGTCGGCTTAGCCCTCCTTTCAGAGTTCATTTTCCCTGTCGGATTAGGAAAGAATCCAGAGAGGCTGGACAGCAGCTGGAACGAGGCTTTCTTGCATCTCTCCCCTGATGCCTGCGGAGTCCCAAGTGATACTGAAGGCTTTCAGGGTCCTGGAGACATGCCACTGCCCCACTCTGAGACTCAAGAGGAAGGTTACAGACCCAGTGCCCTCCTACCCAGTCTGGTTATTTCAACTTCACGGGGATGCTCCTGGCTCTCCTGCAGGGCTGCTGGCCTGATCTACCCTTTCAAAAGCTGCCCAGCTCCCACCCTACACCCACCAAAGCCCGGGCTATGCAGATGCCAAAGCCACTCAGATCTCAACAGAACAAAGAGCAGAGATGGGCACCGGATGCAGAGCCCCGGAGGAGTGGACAGGAGAGGGGGTGGGCAGGGGTGCCGTGGGAAGCCCATGACGGGGGGGTTCACTGGGTCCTTTGTACTAGCCACACAGCCAGCCACTTGCATACTGATTTGCCAAAGCCAGTTCATGGGAAAACTGCCTCCCAGTGGTTGGGTCCACTTAGAGAGCCCTTGGTGTTAGGACCATGGGAGGAAAGTCAGAAAAACAATGGAAATCACTGAAGAGGAGAGCCTTACTGGATTTGGGGCTTCTAAGTTTTTACTTAAGGAGTATTTCTCTCAGAGAACATCCTTGCCCCTCAGCCCCTGCCACCTCGCCTGCTTCTTGGGATAAGCAGATGTCTTAATCCAGAGAACACAGGGTAGTCACAGAACCACCATCCCTGGCTAGAAGTGACCATATGGCTGCTGTGTGCCCCTCCACCACCTCTGCAAGAAGATGTAATTATAAGGAGGTGAGATATGTCAGGTTGCTACTCATACAGCTGTCCCAAGGCTGCCCCCCACATAGGCCATGTCCTTGTCCACAGGCTAGAGCCTGAGATCCCTAACGGTAGTTGCATCCTGTTTGCTTTTCCAAATCCCTCTTCTACAAGGGAATCCCTAGTCCCTTGGCTGTGTGGCCATATACTTCCATACCCCCTTGCATTCCCTGAGTTGTTCAAAACTCTCCCAACTCGTGGCGCCAATGATTTATTCACCATTCAAATAATGACCAGATCCCCTAGCTTGGCATGTATGTCCCACCAATGAGACCCGAGGCTGCCACTCTCATCTCCGTCCTCAGCCTACTCCCCTCGCCTCCACAGCCACCACCCTCAGAGCTTTCTTCTTGCAAAAGAGCAGTGCTCATCATGCCCTAGCAGATGCATCCTGCTGACCTGCACATGCTGTGCCTACTGTCGAACGCCCCAACTTTTCTATGTCTGGAGAATGCATACTCCTGCTCTGAGTCTCACTCTAACAGCAGCCCTCTGCGATAACGGCCCTCCTTCCTCGGGCTCCCATAGCACCATGCCCGGCTTTCATCAGGGCACTTGTCCTCCTCTAGGGCTGGTTCTTCTGCATGTTTACTTCCTTCACCAGACTCCGAGTCCCTGAGCTGTCTGCCTCATCCAAACCTGCTGGGTGAACACAGTACTTGGCACATAAGCATTCACTGAGCAAAGGTAGGTTTCAGCACAGTCATTGGCAAGGTTCTGAAATGTATGTCCTTGGGACAAATGTCCAGAGGGAGATATTTGCACACACGTATGATTAGTTTAGTGTTCTGCTGTTGCTGTGTTGAAATTATTATTATTATTTTTTTGGGTTGGAGTCTCACTCTGTCACCCAGGCTGGAGTGTACTGGCATGGTTTTCTTGTGTAAGATAAGCTCCTTTCTCCAGCTCTGCAGCCTTCCCACATCGGATGGGCAGTTCTCCCATGAGTTCAACCCACCCCAATAGTAAACACAATAGACTAGAGACATGAGAACCTTAGTCAGGTCCTCTCTCCAGTAGATACTATCAACACTCTCAGAAAGCATGGTTACTCAGCTACGTGGAGCTTACAAAGCATGATTACTGTGCTGTTGTCAACCCATACTATATTATTCATTTAAAGAATTCATTAGGAATTGTCAAGAGCCTTCCTGAAACCTGGTATCTTATGTGTGTTGTATATACTCGATCAGGTAGTTAAGCCCTTTTTTCCACCTCTGTTCCATTGTACCTATTTCTCCAAGTAAAGAATTCCTTGTTAGGGTATATTTCGCACATCATTCCTCATCCTTCCTGTCATAATGCACCAAATATTTCACCCACAGATATATAGATAGACGGTAACGCGCGCCTGTAGTTCCGGCTACTTGGAAAGGATCACCTGAGCCCAGAAGGTCGATTCCGGGGTGGCCATGAACATGCCACAGCACTCCAGCCTGGGTGACAGAGCGAGACTCCAACTCAAAAAACAAACAAAAAAAGAATTCACCTACATGTTGTTTCTTGGTCTTCTTCCATTTTTCATGACTGTCTCTTTAAATCCTGTGACTATAAAGCTTTAGTTTTTAAAAAAAATTCATCTGGATCAAGTAATCATTATAATTGATCCAAGAAATATAAAATATCACAAATTTGACAATTATTAAAATTTTAAAAAGTAAAATTTTATTGGAAATACTTCTTTTTTTTGAGTTGGAGTCTCACTCGGTCACCCAGACTGGAGTGCAGCAGCCACTCCCAGCCACCGCAGCCTCGACCTACTGGGCTCCGGCGATCCTTCTGCCTCAGCTTCCGAGTAGCCGGAATTACAGGCATGTGCTACCACGCCTGGCTGATTTTTTGATTTATTGTAGAGATGAGGTCTTGCCTACCCAGGCGGGTCTCGAACCCGTGGGCTCAGGCAATTCACTCACCTCAGCCTCCCAAAGGCGCAGGATTACAGGCTGAGCCACCGAGCCTGGTAGAAATACTTCTTTAATGAGATGAGGCTTTCTCCTCAAATAGTTTATAATAATATCGCTCTTTGCTAAACAAGACAGGGGTCAGCATCAATTAAATTTCTATTTTTCATTTTGTAGAAATTTAAGCACAAAAATTCATATAAATTAAAAGACGGGAACGGAGTTTTGCTACAGCACTGTTCTTGTTCTATGAAGGCCTTCTGAGTTAAATGCCACAAATACTCATTTGTAATGACGTATCATCTGACAATTTGACTAGACCTTCTTTCAAGGTTGTTAAAAGCAAAAGAATGTAGAAACAACCTGTCTTAGAAAAGAATCTGTTAGTCAGTCAGCAGAGTCCTTTGATATTTTGATATTTATTTATTTATTTTTTGATTCGGAGTCTCACTCTATCACCCAGGCTAGAGTGCAGTGGCATGATCACAGTTCACCACAGCTTTAAACTCCTGGGCTCAGGTGATCCTCTAGCCTCAGCCTCCCAAATGGCTGCAGTATCCTAATGACATCTTTATGAATAAGACAAATAATGTGGGTTGTCAACACACACAGCACAGTAATCATGCTTTCTAAGTTCCACGTAGCTGATTAAGTGTGCCTTCTAAGAGTGTTGATAACATTAACTGGATCTGGCTGAGGTTCCCATGTCTCTTGTCTGCTGTGTTTGCCACAGACGTGCACCACGCTGCTCAGCTAATTTCTTTGATTTTTTTGTAGAGACAAGGTCTCGCTATGCTGCCTAGGCTGGTCTTGAACTCCTAGGCTCAAGTAGTCCTCCCACCTCAGTCTCCTAAAGTGTTGGGATTATAGGTGTGAGCTACCATGCCTGACCTGATATCGTATTTTGAACTGTACTTTGTTTGGTGGGGCAAGCTACCAGGGAAACATTTGGAAAAGGTAAGAGGTATGTCTGTGTGTTGTAAAGTGGGTGAAGGACAATTGTGAAAGGGAGGATGGGAAAGGATCTATGGCATAATGTGAAAAAACCCAGAAGGTCACCGGGAAGATATAACCAGCCATGCAACCAGCTCCTCGAGCTCTTTCTCTACAGCCAGGGGGTAAGTCAGTTTATATCCATCTTGGCTGTCGTTAGCGCTTGTGAATGCCCAGAGGATATGACAGTCTATTTTAAGGTCTTTATAACTTTTCTGACTCCAATCAGATGCTATTAAATGTGGAAGACAGTCAGGTGCAGTGGCTCACGCCTGTAATCTCAATACTTTGGGAAGCTGAGACAAGAGGATTGTCTGAGCTTAGGATGGTCTCAAATCCCTGAACTTGGCAAGACCTCATCTCTACAATACATCAAAAAACTAGCCAGATGTGGTGGCGTGTGCCTGTGGTTCCAGTTACCTGGAAGGCTGAGGTGGAAGAATCGCCTGAGCCCGGCAGGTTGAGGCTATAGTGGCAGTGAGTGTACCACTGCACTCCAGCCTGGGTGACAGTGAGACTCCGTTTCGAAACCAAAAAAGTGTGGAAGAGAACATTTCCCCACTGGCTTTCTATTTTCTGAGCACTGGAACTGCCAACAAAGCAAGTCAGGAATGGATCTCATGGTCTGCTTCTCTGGCAGGGCCTTCCAGAAGATCTGTGGATGGTTCTCCATCACCACTCTGTCTACCTCTCTGCTACAGGGTCTGTGTCTATGTTCTTGTCTCCCACATAACCCTTTCCCTGTCTTACTCTCAAATCCTTGGCTTGGCATACAGGTACACATTTTTACACACATCATCTATGTCCACTTAATCTGGGCAAGACATCTGTGCTCTCCATCACTGGGGAGTCATCCATTCCATCTCATCAGATCAGAATGGTAGATGGCTTTCTTCATATTTTACAGAAAGGAAAAGTGAGGGTCAGATTATCCAAGGCACAAGGCTGGCTGCAGAAGACTAGGATTAAAGCCAGGTCTTAGATTCCTACCCTTTCTATTCTAACTGATTATGTCTTTGTCAAGCTAGGAGGATAATGGTTTAAAACACCCAGGGCACAATGTTGACTTGAGGAAGCCAGTGGTGATGCCCTGAGGGCTGCCTATTGACTAGAGCTCTTTAACAAGTCCACCCAGGACTCTGAAGATGTGCAGAGCACGTCGGAAACTCTCCAAGGATGCTGAATTAAAATAATATAAACTTCTAAAGGTCTCTAATAAGTCCTAAGAGTTATCAGGACCCCAAAGACTGGTGGCGAATCCTAACAAGAACTCATAAACTTACCGTGTCCCCAATCTTCAGGCCCTCACACTTCCTCTGGCCAGGATAGGATATACCATCTTGGCAGGTAGCAGTGAAGAAGAGATTAAGATCCTCAGGCTGATCCCAGACTGACAGCTCCACTTTAGACCGGATACTCTAAATGGAGAAAAAATGAAGCCCAACCACTTAGTAAAGACTCCAGCTGAGATGCTCCCCACATCAGTTTTCTGATGCCCACATGGCTTCCTCTAACTAAGGAGTAAACTTGGCTCCTTGTCCCTCCCTCATCCTTTTCCTTCTCTCTACACCCACACACCACCCTTGTGAGACCTGGCCTGAGGTCTCCTTCTGTGAACTTGGAGAAGTTGTTTCTGGTCTACCTGCCATATGCTATTATCTGCTTCAAGGGATTATGCTCTGCTCGCCTCTCCAGAGCCACCTTTCATCCCCACCCTCAGCTTCAGACACGCAGTTGCTCAAATCTTGCCATGTGTTCACTAAGCTTTGGGCCTTTACATGTGCTGGAATAATTTTCCTTTGCCCAGTGGCTCTGCTCTCCTTCTTCCCCTGGCTAGCTCCTCATCATCCTTCAAAATCAGTTCAGTGGGCACTTTCTCCAGGAATCCACTCTATCATTCTTAACACTCACGCCTATCCCCCATCAGATGAAGTCCACATTCATGAGTTTGAAACTATACAATGAGGGAATCCAATCTTATGTGTGGGTTATGCTGTCATGACAGTAAATGAAACAAAAACCAAGTCAAAATTATCCATCAGAATAGAAAAATAAAAGAGAAAAAACATCAATGTTTCAAAAAGATATGGAGCAATGGGGCTCTCATACCCTGCTGGTGGGAGTGTGAATTGGTACAACGCTAGGAAACCTCTAGGCAGGACCTACTAATGCACAGGCCAACCTGAGAACTAGCGTCCACCCTAGGATTATAGCCAACAGAAACATACATCACCAAAAGACATGGATGGGGATATTTACAACAATACTATTTGCAATAGATAGAATCTGGAAGATACCCAAATCCCTATCCACAGATTTTGATTTGATTTAAAAAATAGAACAGATTTTTTAAATGTGGTATGTTCACATAGTAGAATACCATACAGAAATGAAAAGGAACAAAATACAACTGCATGCAATGATGTGGACAAATATCATAGATATAACAGAAAGAAGGCAGACACAAAGCATATATAGTATATGATTCAATTTATATGAAATTCAAAAAGAGGCAATATTTATGGTTACCCTTGGGGAACAGTGATGGAAGAGAGCACACCTGGGACTCAGTGCTGGCAATGGTGTTTTTGACATGGGTGCTGGATACTCAGGTGTGTTTAGTCTGTGCAAGGTTTGTACAGTTCTCTGTGTGTTTAAAAAACTGTCCTTGAAAAATCTCTAAGGAAGATGCCACTTTGGAGACTGAGGACAAATAAAGTGACTGGCTTGTATTCAGGGATTATATTTTATCCCAAATTGAAAAACAACCATCTGTTTATACACCAAACACATAGTACAGCAGGATGTATCTGTCTGAGAGACACACGAACCCCCAAATCAGCTGACGGCCCTTCCAACTCTCACTCCCTTCTCCCATGCTCTCAAGGGAGCACGGGTGTTGAACAGAATGGCGGGCAGGCTTGCCTCTTGTTTCTTTCTTCTTTCTCTTTTTTGCTGACTATGTAGTACTCAAGTTGAATAAGTGAAACATGCAGTTTTCCCAGCAAATTAACAGCTTGTGGAAAATATACTCCACAAAAAAAATTGTCTCTCTCTTTGCAACTAATTGTCTAAGTGTTTCTACAACTCTAAAAATACTATCCCTCTTAACTCCACTTCCTCTTTAAGTGCCAGCCTTAACTGGCCAAGGGTCACAAAAGCACTACTCAGCATACACAGCACTCTGCTATGCGATTTGTTATTTACAGATCTGTCTTCCCAACTGTGCTGTGAATTCCAAGGGCCGTATCATGTATCTCTCTGGGACTTAGCACAGTCTCTTGTTGAATGAATGGACGGACGGACAGAATGATGAATGCTTTAATAACAGCTATGTTGAGAGGCTCAGGCCAAGTAGATGAAAACTTTTTTTTGTAAAGACAGAGTACATTTTTAAGAAATACAATTACGAATACATATGAGGATGAAATAAAATAGTTTATCCTAAAAGAGCTAGGCAGATTGTTGGAGTCATGTAAAATGTTATTCGAGAACAGTCACTTGAAATATAGGGGACCCATGGTTCACAAATACGACATCAGAAGGCATCGGCACTCCCCAGCGAGATGGCCCAAAGCTGCCACTTGAAAGCCTTAAGTGAGGACTTGGTAAAGGGAGAAAGAGCACTAGGAACTGGGATTATTCTATAAATCGGCCACTAAATGGGATGGAAACTGACTCCTCCTATGTTCTACTCAGGTTGTTGACCCCTTATGCTCTGATCTGAAGTTTATATTATTCTTGATCCCCACCCAAAAGAGCCTCTGGAATCAAAAACTCTTTAAGATGTTACAGGTGACAGGAACTGTGGAGACGATTCAGTCTAAGCTTCTCATTCATGGAGTAAGAAGTCAAAGAAAAGGCCTTGCCCAGGGTAACTCAGTTGCAGCAGCAGGCAGGACCAGAAGCAGACCATCTCTGCCATCCCTCTTTCTAATCCCCACACCTGATACACGCTTCTTTCTGTGAAAATGGGCTCTATGACTTTGGAAAGAGATCGGCAGGCTGTACACCAATTGTAAGGGTCAGTCTCCCCCAAAAGACAATGAGTCATGGAGGGCAGGACTGTGTTTTGTTCAGTATTTTATTGCCAAGGGATAGCATGATGTCTGCCACACGTTAGCCTGTTAGTATATACTTGTTGAATGAATGAATGAATGAATGATGGAGTACAAGATACAGCAGAAGATCAAAGCCACAGGCAGTGCAGTTTTTACGCATAAAGACTTTAATGTGTGACTCCTGAAATTCAGTTAACTCTGACCAGATTTGCCGCTGACAATGACTCCTTACTCCTCCTCAAGAAAGAAAAGAAGAAAATGTCAGGAATGTCAGAATTTTAAAGTGTATTATTAAATACCCAGTCAGGTTAGGTCACATCTGCAATTGCTTTAAGTTGGGCCAGCTGTGGAGTGGGTGAGAGCAGACTTTATGGCAACAACAAAAAGAGAAACATGTGCTCTGTTAGGGGAAAAATATACCACAGCTTCTGATGTCACCCTCCACATGTAACTAGTGTGGTTTCCAGCTCATTCTGTTTTCTCCCACTCTGAAAAGAGGCCCCCATGATTTCTCTTCAAGTTCTACCTCCGCCTTCTCAGTGACCTGATGCAGACGTCCTGTGTATATGTGGACCCAGGGTCCCTGCTGAGCTCTGGAAGATAATTTCACACCAGTACCTGTCACTACAGAGCAAAACATCACATCTCCAAACTCCCTTGGGAGGACTTGGTGATTTCTCACCATGAAGAATTTGGCACAGCAAGATAAACCGTATAAATCAGAGTCGAAGATTTCACACTACGCGAGACGCAAACATCAGACTTGATACCATAAGACGTGAAATTAAACATACCCTTTTCATTTTGCTCCCTCCTCAGCCTGGCCAAATACCACAGCCATTTCATCTGTTACATATGCTCCAACCAAAAACTTTTCAGAATGTCCCCACAGATCGTTTGCCAGCACTCTAGGAGAGGTAAAAGCCAACACCCACACTCAGTTATGTGTTGCATGACTCATGAAAGTCACCACAAACTGCTCTGACGATGGTAAGGTGACACAGAGAAAGACAAGCAATCAGGATGGAGCTATGACTGGACCCTGGCCAATAACAGGAACAGGTGAAAGGACCACCAGAGCTAACGGAGCCTCTACTGCTGGCCAAAGTTTGCCCCCCACATCCCAGAGGCCCATGCTAGGCTCAAACTCAGGAGAAGTACAAGAAGCTTGAAGCCCAGCCCAGGGCCCTTCCTGATGGCCAGAAAGATAGCAGCAAGTAGGATGGATACTGTGAAGACAAAACAAACAAACAAACAAACCACTTTTCCTACTCTCTACTTTCACACACCACTCAACACTTCTGACACCAGATAAGTGAGTTCTTCCCTACACACACACACACCATGCAATTCTCCATCATACACCAATTGGGTACCCTCCAATTCAATTCTGACACTATCTACCTGGAGAGAGCATCAGATCCCACAGGTTAAGGTCTCAGTCCTATAAGGCGGCTCCCACCTCAAACACCCATCACAAGTACTAGGTTGTCACCTATACTTCTGACCAACTGGCTATAAATTGGGGTTCCCATGATCCCTGCCTTATGTTTGATCAATATGCTAGAATGGCTCACAAAACTCAAGGAAACACTTTATTTTAAATAAACAAAATAAAGGCTACACTTGAATAGCCAGATGACGAGAAACAGAGGGTGAGGCATGTGAGAAGGGTGCAGAGCTTCCATGCCTTCCCTGGGTGCACCACCCTCTGGGAACTCCCACATGTTCAGGAATCCCAAAGCTCTCTAAACCCAGACCTTCTGGATTTTTATGGAGGCTTCATTATGTAAGCATGATAGAATATACCACTGGCTGATGACCAACTCACCTTTTTGCTTCTCTCTCTTCCCTGGAGATTGGAGAATGGGGCTGAAAATTCCTACTAATTCCTCTAATCTCGGGGTTGGTTTCCCTGGCAACCAGTTCCCATCCTGAGGCTATCCCAGAGCCCCCCAAGAGTCATTTCATTAGAGCAAAAGATGCTCTTATCACCTAGGAGATTATGATGGTCTTAGAAACTCTATGTCAGGAACCAGGATCAAAGACCAAATATTACAACAAAAGATTCTCCTAGCGTCACTATCTACAAAGATTTTAGGGTCTTCAAATCAGGAACTAGGGTCAGAGACCTATATATTTCTCATTATACTACAGTATCACAGGTTCTAATTAATATAGAGCTCCAACATAGTTTCAATCAACTAGGCTTTGTTTCAAATTCCTTGCAGTTTCACATTTCTATATTTAATAATTTATTTTAAATTTAGACTGAAGGGAGGGGTGGAAGTAGGGAATTAACCATGGGTCACAGTTTTTTGGAGTGATTGACATGTTCAATATTTTGACAGTGGTGATGGTTTTACAGGTATATACATGTGCCAAAACCTATCAAACTATAACTTTAAATGTACAGTTTGTTGTATGTTAATTATATCTCAATAAAATCTTTAAAAATTATTTCCACTCAATTTCAATAGTTATTGTTGAAAGTATTCTCGTAATCACTAATTTTTTTTTTTTTTTTGAGTTGGAGTCTCACTCTGTCACTCAGACTGGAGTGCAGTGGCCACTTCCGGCCACTGCAGCCTCGACCTGCTGAGCTCCGGTGATCCTTCCGCATCAGCCTTCCGAGTAGCCGGAACTACAGGCATGTGCTACCACGCCCGGCTGATTTTTTAATTTTTATTGTAGAGATGAGGTCTCGATGCCCAGGCGGGTCTCGAACCCGCGGGCTCAGGCAATCCACTCACCTCAGCCTCCCAAAGGCGCGGGATTACAGGCTGAGCCACTGAGCCCGGCTATAATCACTAATTTTTAAAAGAGTGGAGTTTCAAATGTCCATTCATAAGTAATCTACTTCATTTCATAACTTTTTTCTTTTTTTTTTTTGAGTTGGAGTCTCACTCTTGTCACCCAGGCTGGAGTGCAGTGGCCCGCTCATAGCCACCACACCCTGGATCTGCTGGGTTCAGGCGAAACTTCCACCTTAGCCTTCCAAGTAGCTGGAACTACAGATGCATGCCACCATGCCCTGCTAGTGATTTATTGTAGTGACAAGGTCTCACCAAGTTGCCTAGGCTGGTCTCAAACCCCCAGACTCAGACAATCCTCTCACCTCGGCCTCCCAAAGTGCTAGAATTACAGGCTAAGCCACCGTGCCCGGCCACCGTAACATGCTTTCTTACAGGAACTGGTTTAACACACAGAGTCAAGCTACAGTACTAGGTTCCCACAATTCCTCAGGGGATTCATTTCAGGTTCCAAAAACAGCTCCAGCCCGGAAAGACTGTTTTCTGTATTCATCCCTGCTCCCTGATCCTCGGCAGTAGAGAAGGCTCCCTGCTCTGCTTCTGACCTCTGTCTACCACACAGAGAATGCTTCCCTTTCTCACTCCCTGACCCCAGGTCCCCAGATTTCCATTAAGAAAACAAATTTATACATAACAAATCCTGCTCTGGGCCAATGCAACGTATCTCAGAGAAAGAACACTAAGCACTTATGAGATCCCATTCAGGAAATCTGTAACAATGCCTCATGCTCCCTGGTTTTTAGCAGTCCCAACACGAGCACGAACATGCACACTCAGTTCCATAACATGCTGGCTGGGCAGAGTGCCTTCCCTGTTCCTGGCAAACACCACCAATTCTGTGGAATTGTATGCCATGATGCCCCCCTTTATTAAAACTGCCAGGAGTAGAGGGCCTCGGCCTTCATCGGTAAATGCTCTTAGGAGAGGCCTGTCAGCTGCCAGGGAGTCTGAACGCGGGAGCTGACGGAGGATGGAAGTGCTGAGAAGCCACCTTTCCCCAGAAGCCCAGAATGTCCTCACACCACTCCACAGATCAAGACAAGGTGCCCTTCAGCCATTTCTTCCCCAAAGTCCCTGACTCTGCAGCAGGCAAGCAGTGGCCATTCCATCTATCCAACAGCAGTGCCCTGTGGGCTCTCCCAGCTCAGGCACCTTCAGAGGGGAGTGGAGAGCAGCACAGGGCAGGACTTCCAGCTCTCCCTTTGGTTCCTTTAGTTTAGCTTCCAGGGCTTGAGACCCAAGAGGTTCACAGTGAGGAGCAGCCCTGGAGAGAGGGGGCATTGGCAGGCCCAGGCCCTCCCTCACACACAAGCCCAACTTCCCAATCGTTCTCTCAGTATGTCACAATTCAGGAGACCTGTCATGCCCACATAACCAGGCATACAAGTCCTCTCTCTTCCTGAAACGCAAACCAAATTACCTGCTGTGGAAATCTGAAAACCACAACCATATAAAGTGAATTCGGAAGCCCTATCTCACTGGGCTCTGGGTTCTGAGATAGCCTTTGGATCTGGTGAGGATCTAAAGGTCACAGATCAGAAGAGGATATATGTGGGGAGTGGGGTAGGAGAAGAGAAGAAAGTCTTTACTTCTCTTAGCAGTAAGTTCCAGGAGTAACGGAATCTGTGAGAAGAAAAAGACCCTTAACTACAACAGAAGATGGGGGTATTGGGAAGTGGCAGTGAGGGAGGGAGGGAAAACTCGCCAAAAAACCTCATTACTGCCCAACTTGCTGCCTTTAAGACACTAGGGTTGTGGAAGACTAAATGCAGGGCTGGCCACATTCCAAGCTCTAGGTTCCCCTAGTGATGAAGGTATTACCTAGTGGCCTCTAACTTGAGCAGTATTTTATAACTCAAAACAGGGCCACAGCAGAGGTGGACAAGGCCATACTGGAAAAGGTAGGGTTCCAAATACCCATTGTAAATCAATCACTGTTGGGAAAGCAAGATGATTTTTCTCACAGATATGTGATGCCATACTGGTTTGTTAGGTTCCCAGGTTAGCCCACAAAACCCAATTTTACTTACGTTTAGGGCCAATAACGTTACTTAAACCATACCTAGTCTATGCATAGCTTTGTTTTAATAGAAACATGCACTCTGAATTCCAGTTTGGGCATTACCTGGCCCCTTGAGGGGTGAGTAGGCACTGAAAGCTACAACCATATTGAAACCTAGAAGGAAAGGGACAGCTGAAGGCAAACTGCCCAGAACACAGAGTTGTACTTGCCATTCTCCTAAGAGAAGGATGATAGGTCTGAGCCAAGCACTTCCTTGGTATTATGAATGGAGGGAAAGGAAGGTAGGAAGGAGAAAGTCTGGGAAGTGATTCTGTGGAATACAGGCTTGAGAAATGACTTCTAAACCATTTCTGTAAGACTTGCCTTTTTTATATTAGAGCCAAGTTCACATGATGGGTTGCCATAGCACAGAATTTAATAGGACCACTCAGGGTCCCTCTGAAAGAACTTGATTACAATCAGATCCTAGGTAGGTAGCCAAAACACCGATTGATGTTGACTGTTCCTGGATTCTTCTCTCCCATGTTAGTTTGAGCTGTATGCTGAGCTCCATGAACCTGAGGAATGCCAACCATCCCGCCCACTGTGTAACAAGGTCAGTCTCACAGTGTGCACCTGTGGCTAGTGGGTGCCTCCCTCTCCTCAGATGGAGAATACAGAGGCAGGATCAGCACAGGCAGCTGGATGGGTGGAAACTACTGCCCACCCATACGAGAAGCCAGAATCCAAACACATCCTGGGCTGCTGGCCTAAGTCTGACTGAGCCACATTCATTGGGTCATTGAGATCAGCTGATGATGAGAGTCAAATGGCAAAGGTGAGGGGGAGACTCATCAAGCCAGGTGGCCTTCTCTACCCTGACCCTGAGTGAAGGCGGAAGATGCCAAAGTCAAAGGGACGGGGGAGCAGAGTCAAGCACACCAGCACGGTATACTGCCCACCTGAACCCACATTCACTCCCAGGGCCTCACTGGGAGAGGGTGGAACAGAGGTGGTATGGGGGCAGAAGTTGGTGACTTACACTGTAAGCATTGATGATCAGTTGGATGATATTTTTGGAGTCTCCATGTAAAATCTCCACCGTTGTTCCAGGTATCAGGGCTGTAAAATTCTTGAAAAAAAAATAAATAAACAAGAGAAATAATAAGTCTATTTTGCCCTTTTATACTATCAAAGAGTAAATACTACTATACTGAGCTAGAACAGTGAAGGCTTCTGGCTACTCTCTCACACCATAAATTGGAGAAGATGCCTCAAGGAAAGACAAGAAGAACTGGCATGGGGGGACAGAGTTGTTGCAGTAGACTGTGGAAGATTCATCCCCATAGATCTGAGAGGAAACACCTTTCCCTATGTCTTGGACTCCTCCTCTCTGGCATGTAACGAACAATTCTCTGAAAGTCCATCCTCTAAGAGCGACAGCTCTTGATGACGGATTTTCTTGCCATCTCTCCCTGGCCTATGAAGGTTATTCCCAGGTTCTCCTTCAAGGATGTGCTCAACCTGTTTGGCAGAAGAGAAAAGAACAAATTTCCCAAGGGTTTCAAACACAGCCTCTTTCTTTAATAAGGAACTGAGATAAGAATGGTGCCTTCCCAAGGACCACCGGATATCTCTCAGTGAGGCCCTGTGGCAAAGGGGGGCAGCCTTAAAGTACTTATCTTCTCCCCTTCACCTGTACTAACTCCTGAGTGTGTCACTTGTAACAGTGACATAAACATCCAGTGCCCTCAGCCTGCCAGGGACTGCATTGGCTTCTTCCCTGAACAAGGCATATTTGGTTCCAAGGAAGGACAGCTTTAGGTAAATTTCTTTCCTCTGAAAACATCTGGAAGTCCAGTACTCTGTGCAACAGAGCTCTTAAAACTGCCATTTGTAAATGAATGGACTTTATCCTACAATCTTTTACTAAAAAAAAAGAAAAAAAAAGAAAAACAATCCTGTCCCCTTGTTTTCATTTTCTAAGACTGATTCAGACTAAAGGAAGATAAAGAACTCAAGAAGGTATAATTGGAATTTTATCAGTGATAATCTTGGGCAGGAGCAATAGAAAAACACCATCAGACAAAGGTTCTTTTGTAGATATTTAAGGGTAAGAAGGAGAGGGAACCAGGGTCAGCTGTTCTGGAGGCTGAGGGTGGAGAGGGATTCCAGATTAAGTTTGTATAACCTCTCAATTTAGAGGATGTCGGGGGTGAGCTGTGCTTTACATTTAGCTTACATGAGCACTCAGAGGAGATTTCCAGCTCAAAATGTGGCTCATCTGTGATTGTGAGAAAGAGCAAGCTCATGAGGGGAGCTTATGAGGACGGTCCAGAGGTGACCCAGGAAAGTCTCTTTAGACAGATTTATGCACAGACTGCTCTATTCACTCAGGACCTTATTGTTTTCTTTGGGAATTCCTGCTTCTTTTGAAAATTCCTGCCCCAGGGTAACCCACTGGCCTCCCATTCTCTGCAGGCTAAGGCAGACGGCCTGGATTACCAGGGTGAGCAATGCAGCCTGATTAGATGCCTTACTTTTCTTTCTGTATATTTTCATTTTATATTTTCCTTCCTTCTTAGAGTGTGTCTCTGTGTTTCTATTTCTTTGCCTGAAAAATGGAAGTTCATACCAGTTTCAAGGTTTTTCTCAGGATCAAATTAGATATGTTTACATTTTTTTAATAGGCAGTCACTGCTAAGTGAATGCTTAATAGTTCCCTTAATACTATTATTTTCCACTACATCAAGACAGGGCTATATTCCATCCCTCCTTTGAATCTCCCACACACAGAGTAGGGCTGTAAACACTGCTCACTCCCTACTTCACCCCACCCCACATCCTAATTTCCCATTCACTTTAGGGCTAGCACGGCCCCCAAAACTAAGCCACCAGCCTCCTTCCCTCCCGGCATACCTTGTAGAGCATATAATGGTTTTTTGTCACTGCAAAGATGAGGTTGATGTTGTTCTCTGCCAATTTCTCTCCAAGCAAGGCAAGCGATGGATAGTCCTAGGGCCAAGGCAAAAGTCAAGGCTGTAGCATTTCTCACAGGTGGAGACACTAGCACTTCGCCCAATACACACTCAGCAGCTCAGTCCTTGTCATGAAAAGCTTCCTTCCCTCAGGTGGCCCCTTAAAGTCCCTTGATGACCAAGCATCTTTGCAGCTCCTGAACTGAGGAACTGGGGAAGGGAGACCCAAGGGAAAGAGCCTCTGATACCCGCCCAATTAGACTCGCTCCTCCCAACCCAGAGTGGAGCAGTAATGAGCAGAGGTTTTCCATACCTGGTCTGGGCCTCCATCCTTCCATCCTGGAAGCGGGAGAGGGAGAGGTCCTGAATTCAACAGCCACCACAGTCTACCACCTGCCATCAGCACCTGGTATCCTTCCTTTCTTCCTTAAGACTTTCCCTCCCTCACTCCTTGTCCTATTTTCCTTTTCCCATGCCCAAAGGTTAGGGCTGCTAAGGTCCCCTGCAAGCCCTGCGTAGTGTGGCTCATGGCTCAGAACAGGCAAAAACTGCTGCTGACCTCTGGACCAAAAGTTGGGCCATGGTTTTGGTGGGGGAGCTCTTCAGAGAGAGGAGGGAGGGAGGAAGCTGAGAAGCAGTTTAACGGTATCCTTATGGATTTTCAGAGCTAATGAAGGGTACAAGGGTTCTCATCAGGTGAGGTCCTATAGGTGTAGTCCTGCTTCCAGACTCATTATTCCTAGATAAGATGGAAGGCTTACGCCACCCACCTTTTGAAACTGGAGAAAACAGGCTTGTCTAGGAAAGAAAATTCGGAAGAATTCCTCTTTGTCCAGACAATATAATGGATTTGGGAAAGAAAAGGGTGTTGATTTGAGGGGCAGAATTACATAATAAGTATGTCAAGATCTTGATAATTGTTGGGTCTGGGTGATGGGTACACAGGGGTTCATTTTACTGGTCCATCTCTTATTACATATGTTTGAAATTTTGCATAAATTATTTTAAATTGCAGTGGTGCTCATAGACTATTGGGGGCGGAAGTTTCTTGGGGCCTCCCATTCCATGCAGAACGCCTCTGCCCACTCCTGACACAGACAAGGAACTCACTACCTTAGGGAGCCTATTTCTAGAAGTCAGGAAGTCTTGCCCTATAACTTCTATCCCAGTTGTGACCTCTGAGAGGGCACAGTTCCCACATTCCTGTAAGATCCCCTCTCCCCCATGATACCTACCATTTCCCCTGAATTTTCTCTTTCTCCGACTGAACACTCCTCATTTAGGTGCACAATGACAGAAAGATGAACCAACTATAGAAATCCCTGAGAAATATCCTAAGTGAAGGAGGAATTTTAGAAGCCTAGCTGGAGAAGATGGAATAATGAAACCCAGTCCCAAGAATGGATGAGAAAGCCAGTGAGCATTGAGAGCCAGTGAAAGCTTTCAAGCCTTGGGCGAGCACTCAGAGGACAGGCCGGGTCATAGGAAATATATGGGGATCCCAGACCCTGGCCCTCACCATCTGGTTGGATGCAGTGTATTCATTGGCCTCATTCAGGTGGCACTGGCCATCGTGCGGCTGCACCAGGCCTCCCAATTTTCCATCCAGTGCGATGTGGGGCACATCATCCGTTGTGAACACCAGCAGGTGCAGTGCGTCCTTGCGCCAGCCGATCTTTTCCTAAAGGACAGAAGCGGGGTGGGTGCAACAATTTTCCTGCCCAAGCCTGCCCTTGGGCATTACACAAAGCACTGGCCTGTCTCCAGAGGTCAAGGTCTGAATCAAAGGCGTTCCCTTTGCTGTGTGTCCCTGGGGCGGACTCACAAAACCACTGGGGAGGGATTCCACAGAGGCTCAGAAGAGACACAGCCTGAATAAGGAAGCCCAGGTGCACAGAAACAAATCTCCAAGCCTTTGCCCACACGGGCCCAGGAGCCTTGAACCCCTCCCCTAGTCCACCATATCTTCTCTGCTTCTTTCTTTTTTCTCTTTTTTGAGTTGGAGTCTCACTCCATTGCCCAGGCTGGAGTGCAGTGTCAACCTGCTGGACTCAGTGATCCTTCCGCCTCAGCCTTTCAAGTAACTGGAACTACAGGCACGTGCTACCACGTCCAACTAATTTTTTTGTTGCTATTGTTTATTGTAGAAACGAGGTCTTGCCAAGTTACCCGGGTTGATCTTGAACCCTCAGGCTCAGGCAACTACTCACCTCAGCCTCCCAGTTCAGCCTCCCAAAATGCTGGGATTACAAGCTGAGTCACCGAGCCCAGCCTCTGCGCCTTTCAATGATCCCAAGGGCTGCTCCTCCAACATGCTTCCCCTTTTAACCTGACCTGCTAGTTCTTCCCCAGAACAACTTTAAGCCCCTTTCCCCAATCTCCCCCCATCAATATACTCTGGCTGGCAAGGCTTGTCTAAGAAGATAGATTTTTGTTTTGTTTTGTTTTGTTTTTGAGTTGGAGTCTCACTCTGTTGCCCAGACTGGAGTTCAGTGACATGCTCCCAGCCACTGCAGCCTCGACCTGCTGGGCTCCAGCAATCCTTCCGCCTCAGCCTTCCATTAGCTGGAACTACAGGTGCACGCTACCACGCCCAGATAATTTTTTTTTATTTACTATAGAGATGAGGTCTTGCCAAGTTGCCCAGGTGGGTCTCGAACCCGCGGGCTCAAGCAATCCACTCACCTCAGCCTCCCAAGGCGTGGGATTACAGGCTGAGCCACTGAGCCCGGCTTAAGAAGATAGTTAAGTGAACACACCAGTCCCCTCATTAGACATGAGTCCCTCAGAACAGAGTGCTCAGATGATCAATAGGTATAGGTTTGTCTTTTGGGAGTTGGTAAAACCTGCTATCTATTCTCTAGTAGATGAGAACCACTCCAGTCATTCGTTGTGCCATGCTGGCCCTTAAAGTCAATCAGATCCCTTTTCTCTCTGTTCAGATCCACTACCTGAAAGTTATCCAAATTTCAGACTGAGGCACAGCTAAATACAATTTATATTGCAAAGGAAAGATTCTGAATTTTTTTTTTTTCACTTGGAGTCTCACCCTGTCACCCAGGCTGGAGTGCAGCAGTATGCTCCCAGCTACCACAGCCTCGACCTGCTGGCCTCAGGCGATCTTCTGCCTCAGTCTTCCAAGTAGCTGGAACTACAGGGGCATGCCGCCACACCTGGCTAATTTTTAAAAATTTTCTGTAGAGATGAGGTCTTACACCAAGTTACCCAGGCTGGTCTCAAAACCCTGGGCTCAGGCAATCCTCTCACTTCAGCCTCCCAAAACACTGGGATTACAGGTGTGAGCCACTGTGCCTGGCTAGATTCTGCATTTTTAATCTTCAGCCACTGTGGCCCCAAAACTACACAAAAACACTCCCAATCACCAAATTTAGGAGCAGCTAGATGCTGATACACAGCAACAAGAACTGGGATAGAGTTGCCTTCTTACTCATGGTAAAAAGGCATCCTAAAATGTGTTGAGACAAGAGCAAATATATGAAGGATTTAAACACTGCCAAGAGTTATCTATACTTGTACATTTGCTATTGAACTAGGAAACTGGATTTACAAACCTTACAAGTTAAAAGCTATTGCTCTCAGGCTGGGCGCGGTGGCTCATGTCTGCGATTCCAGCATTTTGGGAGGTGGAGGCAGGAGGATTGCCTGAGCCCAGAAGTTCAAGACCAGTCTAAGTAACATAGTGAGACCTTGTCTCTACAAAAAAACTTAAAAATTAGCAAGGTGTGGTGGCACGCACCTGTAGTCCCAGCTACTCAGGAAGCTGAGGCAGGAAGACCACCTGAGCCCGGGAGTTTGAGGCTGCGGTGGGCCATGATCATGCCACTCTAAGTGCCCTGACTCATGGAAGGAAGTGGGGGAGGGAGGGGCAGAAGAAGGAAACAGCTATTGCTCTCTTATAGCACATGAGGAGGTGAGGGTGCCATCCTCTCTTACTTATCCTCATGATGAGTAAAACAGCCTAAACAGCTGATATTTTCTCACTTGCTCCAGGAGCAGCACAGAAATAAAGTAAATAAATAAATCACAAAAAGAGCAACACGAGAGGGAGGGGGAGTTTGAAAAGAAGCCAGGGAGGACTGAAAGCCACGAGACATACTGCATGCAAAAACATTAACCTTTTGGGGAATTAGATTCCTAGACATTCAACATTCAGCCAACACACAATTACTGATCTCTTACTGCATGCCAGGCCTCATAGAAGGCCCTGGGGCCCCTGGGAAGCTTGTTCCAGATCTCGAACTTGCTGTCAAATGGAAACAGCAGCTTCAAGACACCATGACAAGAGTGTAAATGGTGGAAAATCCAATGTTGACGGAAGCCAGAAAGAGAAGGAGGGAAAGGCCTCCCAGCATAAAGGCAACTGAGGCCAAGCTGGAAGGATGAGGAGGATACTTCAAGGGAGCTGGAAGAAGAAAGAAGGGAGATGGCAGGGAGGGGGTAGGCATTCTAGTTGCTAGCAAAGCACACAGTGAGGAGGCCGGGCACATGTTAGGGACCTGGAAGCCTAGAAGATCCCTGATGGCAATCAAATGCTAAGCCCTGACAAAACTATAGGGTAGAAGTCGGAATAGTGGCTCCCCTTGCTGGCAGGATTGGAAGGGATCACCAAGAAGCATCCAGGGTGCTGGTAATGTTCTATTTCTTTTTTTTAAAAAAACAATTTTTTTGAGAGGCAGGGTTTTGCTCTGTTGCCCAGGTGAGAGTATAGTGGCACAATCATGGCTCACTGAAACCCACAACTCCTGGGCTCAGGCGATCCTCCAGCCTACGCTTTCCAGGTAGCTGGGACTATGGTGAATGCCACCATGCCTGGCTAATTTAAAAAAAAAAAAAATTTTTGTGGTTGGGCACAGTGGCTCAAGCCTATAATCTCAGCACTTTGGGAGGCTGAGGTGAGAGGACTGCCTGAGCCTACAAATTCGAGAACAGCCTGGGCAACTTGGCAAGACCTCATCTCTACAATAAAATCAAAAAATTGGCCAGGTGTGGTAGTGCCTGCCTGTAGTTCTGGAAGGCTGAGGCAGAAGGATCGCCTGATCCCAGAAGGTCAACGCTGGAGTAGCCATGAGCGTGCCACTGCACTCCAGCCTGGGTGATGGAGTGAAACTCAAACACAAAAGAAAAAAAAATTTTTTTGTAGACATAGGGTATCACTGTGTTGCCCATGCTGGACTTGAATTCCTAGCCTCAAGTGATCCTCCTGCCTCAGCTTCCCAAAGTGCAGAATTACATGCATGCACCACAGAACTTGGCCTGTTCTGTTTCTTAGCCTGTTATTTTTACCTTGTCAACATTTATCAAGATGTACTTTAATATATAGTTTTCTGTGTGTATATTACATTTTTTTATAAAATGTTAAAATAAAGGAATGCATTATAAGCCATGGAATGTGGGAAAGGCGAGGCCAGATGCTTGGAAGATAATGCACAATCAAGAGAGTATAAACTGGCATGATTTTTCTGCAGGAAAAATCTGATCTTTTATCCACAAGGGCACTGCCATGTGCTAAACACCCTCACAAGAAAGTAGAAGGACAACCTTTAATTTAATAAAGTGTATTACGAAAAATTGGAGACCTAAATAAATGGACAGAGATATCATTTTCATGACTGGCAGAGCCAATGGTGTTGACATATCATTTCTTCAGAAATTGATTTATAGGTTTGACATGATCATAATTAAAAGCCAAAAAGCCTTTTTGAGAAAATTATAAGCTGATTCTAAAAGTTATAGGGAATTATAAATGAAAAAGTCTAGCCAAACAATTCTGAAAAAGAACAAAGTTGGAGGACTTACTATCTGAGGCCAAGACTTATTACAAAGCAACAGTAATCAAGACAGTGTAGCACTGACAAAAGTTTAGATGCATAGATCTGTGGAACAGAATAAGAAATAGAATCATACATAAACAGTCAATTTAGCAGAGAATACTGGAACAACTGGACATCCCTGTGCATAAAAATGTTCAACACGTATCTCTCATCATATACAAAAATTAACTCAAAGTGGATCACAGATCTAAATGAAGATCTAAAGCTACACAAAAATTCTGGAGGAAATACAGGAGAAAATCTTTGCAGCTTTGGTATAGGCAAAGATTTCCTAAATAAGATGACCTATAGGATAAAAAAACTGATGAATTGAGACAGGTGTGGTGGCTCACACCTGTAATCCCAAGGACTCGGGAAGCTGAGGTAGGAGAATCACTTGAGTCCAGGAGTTCAAGACTAGCCTGGACAACATAGAGACCCCATCTCTAAAAAACTAAAACAAAATTAAGCCGGGCATGGCAGCACGTGCCTGTAGTCCTAGCTACTTGAGAGTTTAGGGCAGGAGAATTGCTTAAGCCCAGGAGTTCAAGACTAGTGAGCTATGATCGTGTCACTGCACTTCAGACTAGGTAACAAAGCAAGACAGAACTTGACTCTAAAAAATAAAATTTTTAAATTGTATTATTTATTTATTGAGTCAGAGTCTCACCCTGTAATCCAGGTTGGAGTGCAGTGGCATGCTCACAGCCACTGCAGCCTCAACCTGCTGGGCTCAGATGATCCTTCCACCTTGGTCTTCCAAGTAGCTGGAGCCACAGGTGCATGCCACCATGCTCAGCTAATTTTTCGATTTATTGTAGAAACGAGGTCTCACCAAGTTTCCCAGGCTGGTCACGAACCCCTGGACTCAGGCAGTCCTCTTGCCTTCACCTCCCAAAGTGCTGGTATTACAGGCATGAGCCACCACACCCAGCTAAAAATAAAAATTTAATTTAAAAAACTGATGAGTTGGAGTCTATCCAAGCAAAATCGTCTGCTTTTTGAAAGATATTGTTAAGAAAATGAAATGGCCTGAACGATGCACATTTGTATACCTAACCCTTAACTGTACCCCACAATTTTGTAATAAAAGATATGTTTAATAAAAAAAAAAATGAAATGACAAGACACAGACTGGGAGAAAATATTTGCAATAAATAAAAATCTGAAAAAGGAGTTGTATTCAGAATATATAAAGAATCCATATAGGTCCCTAATTTTTTAAAAGACATGAGTTTAAAAAGTAGTCAAAAGATTTGAACAGACAATTCATCACATAAGAGATATGGATGGAAAAAAAGAACATGAAAAGATCCTCCACATGCTTAGTCATTAAGGAAATGCAAATGAATAGACATGACTAGACACTTCTCAAAAGAAGATATATGGGCAGCCAACAGACACATGAAAAAGTGCTCAGCCTCACTCATCATCAGAGAAATGCAAATCAAAACCACACTGAGATACCACCACCCCTGCAAGAATGGCCATCATTAATAAAACAAACAATAATAGATGCTGGCGAGGATGTGGAGAAAAAGGAACACTTCTACACTGCTGGTGGGAATGCAAACTTGTACAACCTCTCTGGAAAACAGTGCAGTGATTGCTGAACGAACTAGAAATTGACCTTCCATATGACCCAGTAATTCCCCTATTGGGAATATACCCGGAGGAACTCAAGTTATTCTACAAAGAAGAAACCTGCACACATATGTTTGTTGAAGTTCTATTCACAATAGCAAAAACATGGAACCACCTATGTTGCCCATCGAAGTTGGACTGGATAAAAAAAAAATGTGGTACATATACACAATGGAATATTATGCAGCCATAAAGAAAGACAAATATATGGGCTTTGCAGCAACCTGGATGTATTTGGAATCGATAATACTCAGTGATTTATCACAGAAACAAGGAACAGAATTCCATATGTTCTCACTCATAAGAGGACCTTAAACAATTATAATGCTATAAGAAAACGATTGACAGTAATGGGAAACTATCAGTGGGGGAGGGGGTGGGATTGGCAGTTGAGGGAAACTGCTAGGGGAGGGAGGGACATACCTCATCAACAGGGGTACCTGCATGATCAATGTTTGTATACCTAACCCTGAATTGTATCCCCCATCTTTATAATAAAAAAAAAAAAAAGAAAACGACAATGAGATAGCCATTACATAGTTTATATAAATAGCAAACAATAAACAAACCCTGATGATCCCAAATGCTGTCAAGGGTATGGAAAAATTGGAACTCTCATAATTGCTGGTGAGAATATAAAATGTTTCAGTAACTTTGGAAAACACTTTGCCAAACACTTTTTAAAAAGTTAAATATGCACTTACTGTCAATTTAGCAATCCCACTATATGGTATATACCCAAGAGACATGAAAAAGTATGCTCATACAAAAAACCCTATGCAACCTTATTCATAATCATCAAAAACTAGAAAACACCCAAATGTCCAACAAGTAGGGAACAGACACATTCTAGTACATTCACTCAACGACATACTCCTCAGCAATAAAAAGGGACAAAATACCAACCCACTCTACATAGATCCCAAAAACATTATGTCAAGAGAAAAAAGGCTGACTCAAATAGTAACTTGCTGTCTAATTCCACTGACATGGTACCCAGGAAAAGATGGGACAGGAAAAGATCAACAACAAAGGCACACTAGGAAACTTTCTGGGGCCATGGAACTAATCTATATCTTAATGTGGCCTAAAAAGGGTAAATGTTATGCAATGTAAATTATCTCTCAAGAAACTTGACTTATAAAAAAAAACTCTTTAAGAAGTATGTATCAAGCCGGGCTCGGTGGCTCAGCCTATAATCCCGTGCCTTTGGGAGGCTGAGGTGAGTGGATTGCCTGAGCCCGCGGGTTCGAGACCCGCCTGGGCAGCAAGACCTCATCTCTACAATAAATCAAAAAATTAGCCGGGCGTGGTAGCGCGCGCCTGTAGTTCCAGCTACTCGGAAGGCTGAGGCGGAAGGATCGCCGGAGCCCAGCAGGTCGAGGCTGCGGTGGTCGGGGGCGGCCACTGCACTCCAGTCTGGGCGACAGAGTGAGACTCCAACTCAAAAAAAAAAAAAAAAGAAAGAAGTGTGTATCATTGACTTAGTGATTCTACCTCTGGGAAGTCTATTCACAAGAAGTATTCTGAAAAATGTATAGCACTATTTTTGTTCATAATAAGAAAAGGTGAAAGATGGGAATATCTTACCATAGGGGAAAAGGTAAGTAAACTGAGATGTCACCTATGTAGCCATTAGAAATTATGTTCATAAAAAGCATGAAATTATGGATAAACATGCATAATACAACACAAAAACCAAGAATATAGCAGTATATTTGTAGTGCGATTAAGAAAACAAAAATACACCATAATGTGGTTGTAGTTGTGGTTGGGATGAGTATGGGTATGCGTAACCTTTTTCTTCTTCTCATTGTTTTCCAAACTGCCTTTAATAAGCAGGCATGACTTTCTGCAAGACTGGGCTCTGAACGTGGCTGTCACTTCCGTTTCAATCTCCTCCGGGCCCACTTCTTGAAAGTGTTGTGCGGACGGACACAAAGGGCGTGGTAGTGAGGAGAAGGAACATGAAATTTGGGTGCCTCCCGATGGGCATTTGAGTTTTCTTGCTGCCCCTAATTACCTGTGTGGTCTAATATTTGTATGCAATAATTCTTATTCCCTGTAACAATTGTGTAGCCACACACATCAAGTAGTTAAAAAAAGAAGAAAAGAAATGTAAAAATTATTACTGGTCTTAGAATAATAATGAAAGATTCCCTTTATTATTCCTTTATGTGCTAAATACTTTTTTAATACCTCTGTCTAAACCTAGGGACAACCCTGCAAAGCAGACTTGCCTCCATTTTACAAATGGAGAAAATATATTGACTGAATTATTCAATAACTTGAAACCTTTTTTTTGTCACTAAAACAGAAGCAACAATACTTAACATGCACTGTGCTTTTCTATAATTCCACTTAATCTTCACTGGAACGCTTGTGATGTAGGTAACAGATCACTGTTTTATAGGTGAGAAAACGGGTGTTCATAGAGATGAAGCCACCAGCATACTCAACTAGCAAGGGCCAGAGAAGCCAGATTCAGATGACCAGACTCTTGTCCATAGCCATACAGGGAGAGGAGCCGTGCGTGTCACAAATGAGATGATTCACAAGCGTGCCTGGTTCATGGTAGGTTCCTAACCATCGACTGCTGGATCCAAAATAAATGTTTGTGGAATGGAAGGTTGCATCTAAATGGAAATAGCTCCACGAGTGAAGAATGGCATGGCGTAAGAATAATAATCCTGTTTTGTCTGAAATGGGTTCTTGTTATGTAAATGGCGCTAAGAAACTTGGCCCAAAGGTTGGGCTGCAGCAAATGAGTCAGGACATGCTTATTCATCACCGGCCTTTTAGGCTTGGAGGTTTCACAAGTGGTGACTCCACAGAGTATTTACATTAAAAATAACTTCCCTGATTGGCGACTTGCCTGGCAGCACTGGCTGTTTTGAAGGCTTAAGCTCCGTATTCCATGTCTGGGATAGGAAGCAATAATGGGAAAGAGGATTTCTTTTTCTTTTTAAAGGAAAACACTAAACTACAAAATGGAATATGAGGGCCAGAGTATGTAACTTTTGGAACAGACAAGTCTGAGTTCAAATCTTTGCTTTGCTCTAACTTGTGAGACCCTGAGCCAGTCACTTCACCTCTCCTCAGCCTCAGTTTCTCCATTTGTAAAATGGAGGCAAGTCTGCTTTGCAGGGTTGTCCCTAGGTTTAGACAGAGGTATTAAAAAGTATTTAGCACATAAAGGAACAATAAAGGGAATCTTTCATTATTATTCTAAGACCAGTAATAATTTTTACATATCTTTTCTTCTTTTTTTAACTACTTGATGTATGTGGCTACACAATTGTTACAGGGAATAAGTATTATTGCATACAAAACAAACCTTGTATTAATTCAAAACCACAATGAGGGTCTACCGTGCCTACTGAAATGGCTAAAATTAAAAAGACTTGGGAGGCCAATATGGGAAGAACACTTGAGGCCAAGAGTTTGAGAACAGTCTGGGCAACATAGAGAGACCCCCATCTCTACAAAAATAAAAATATAAATATAAAAATAGACTACACCAAATGTTGGTGAAAATGTTAAGAAACTGGGACCCTCATCCTCCACTGGTAGGAATTTAAAATGACACATGTACTTTGGAAAAAAGTTTGGCAGTTTCTTAAAAAGTTAAACACCTGCCATAGGACCCAGTCATCCCACTCCTAGGTAATGACCCAAGAGAAATGAAAGCATACATCCATACATGAACATGAACATTTATAGCAGCTCTCTTGTAACAGGAAGAAACTAGGAACAACCCAAATGTCCATCAACAGGTAAATGGGTAAGCTGCTGTATATCCCTACACTAACAACATGGATGAATCGCAAAGTAATTGTGCTGGGTGAAATAAGGCAGGCCAAAAAGAGTGCATACTGAATATATCAAATGTTCGCAAATGCCATCTAATATGTGGTGACAGCAAGTTCGTGGCTGCCTGGGGTAAGAAGGGCAGGCGGGAGAGGAGGAAGAAATGACAATGGGGCACAATACACGTTTGGAGGTAAGGCTATGTTCATTATACTGATCACGGTGATGGCTTTGTGGATATGTACATATGTCAAAGTTTGTTAATTTTGATATGTATAGTATTGTCCATAAATTATACTTCAATAAAGTATAAGTTTTTCTTTGGTTGTTTTTTTTATTTTTAGAGTTGTGGGGTATATATGAGGGTTTACTACATAAGTAAATTGCAAGCAGGTGAGGTTTGGACTTCTAGCGGCCCCTCTCTCCCCCAATAATGGATCTGGTACCCAGTGTGTTGCTGTGTCTCCTTATCCCTCCCTCCCTGCCTCCCTCCTTCAGCAGTGTCCAGCACCTGTTGTTCCCACCTTTATGCTCATGTGAACAGAGATCAGGGCCCGATTATGAGTGAGAACGTGTGGTATCCAGTTCCTTATTTCTGTGATCATTCACTTCGTATGATGATCTCCAGCAATAATGCTGTTTTTTTAAAGACAACTTGCTTTGATCAGAATGTCATTGAAATACAATAAATTATGTGAACATATGGACCATCAGCAATGTGCTAGGATACCACTTATGAATATTATTTAGCACCAGTATCCACACTGAATTTATGTACATGGCTCAGGTATCTGGTAAATCTGGGTCCAGCCCCCATATATGCCTCATCTTGTCTTGTGACCTTAGGCAAGTACTTGATCTTTCTCCATCTCAGCTTCCTTATCTATAAGAGGGAGATATAATAGTATCGATAAAACAGGGTTGTTGAGAGAATTAAACAAAAGGATACTATACAAGAAGTACCTGTTGGGAGCCGGCCACAGAGGCCCACTGAGCGTTAGGGATCAGGGAGGGCCGTAGACCCCGAGACCGCTAGGACGTGTTTGGGAGCCATTGACCCCATTTTCCTCCTCTTTTTACCATAAAACACAAGTAACCTAAAGAAACTCTGCTGATCTAAGCTGAAAGCTCTGTAACTGTAACAGGCATGGCTTACTCTGAAAACCTATTGTTCCTGTTTCCCATAAAACTGTGGTTTCGGCTTACAAATTAAATATAATTCAAATTCAGGTCACATTTGAGAGCCTTTTATATGGTACAAGCTTCTTTATACAATTTAACAGTATATTTGTAAAATTAGTATACACTTATAGGGAGCAGTTTCAAGCTTTTCAATAATAAAGCTGTCAAAAATGGCTCAGCACAAAGTTTGGGCCACACACCTGAGAGCCCAGCGCGTACTTTAGACTGGGCTGCATTCTTTTAGGCCAGTTTTAACTACAATTAATGTAAGGTTTCAATTATTTTAAAATAGGTCATGCTAACGTCAAAGAATCATGTTAGTTCAAGCATGACCAATCATAATATTTTAAGGTTTAATAAGATACAGTTAATTTTACAAATTTCATTGTCTCTATTTCCTACTGTTGTAATTTTAGAGAACAAGAGCAACAACTCAATTGGTTTAAAGCATGATTTAACCGCACCCCCTGGTTTACTACACTAATTTCCACCGTAGTTGGCCCTTTAGTTGTTTTAATTCTCCTACTTATTTTCGGGCCTTGCATCATCAACAAGCTTGTAGCCTTTGTTAAAAATCAAGTCAGCACTGTTCAACTCATGGTACTCAAGCACCAGTGCCAACCGCTTGGTACTCATCCTTGGTGTCTCAACTCTCCTACCCATTTTCAGAATGGTCTTAAAAAAAAAAACCTATGTAGACCCATGATTGGGTCTTATCTATAGGTTCCTCTGAGAGGGGGGAATGAGAGACCCAAGAGATTAAAAAAAAAAAAACACTCTAAGAGAACTATTACTATATGAATTCCTACCCCACGTTCACTGTATTTGTTTGCAGTGTTTGTACTTAGAATTTTGTTAAGTTTAATTTTTGTTTGTCTCATAAAATAACCGATTGCTTCCGCAACTGCTGCTAGCAGTATGTGAATGTCAAGTAATAAACCCCTCCCGGACATTCCTTTGCTTAGCCTGCCTGCTTGCTAAACCTAGCTTATCTGACATTCCACCCTGCCCATTTAGCAGCTCCCCGTCAATCACAGGTAGCTGAGCAGACCAGACCAATCCCAAGTGCCCCCGTACCCATTAGGATAAATTACCCAATCATGTAAAAATAAGTTTAAAGTTCTTTCCCCTCCCTCTGTAATTGTGCATAAAAACTGCTTGCCATACTGGATCTAGGCTCTTGTCCCTGAAGCTGCTGCTTCGGGCGTGAGCCTGAATAAAGACCCTTGTGTGTTTGTATCAGAGCTGGCTCTTTGTTGGTCTCTCGGATTCTGAAATTTGGGTTTAACAGTACCCAGTTCAGTACCTGAAATGTAGCAAATATTAATAATTTCTATTTATTCATTGCTAATTTTAGATTCAGGGGGTACACATGCATATTTGTTACAAGGACATATTGTGAATAATAATAATTGATAGTCATTGTCATCAGTGCTTCCATGGAGTTATGGAGTTATGTCACTTATGTCTATAATTGAGAAGCACACAATCTTTTTTTTTTTTGAGTTGGAGTCTCACTCAGTCACCCAGACTGGAGTGCAGTGGCCG